>NC_060195.1:8640536-8748133 GCF_021184085.1 Oncorhynchus gorbuscha | reverse complement strand
CTGATTGGAGTCCCTACTTATTCCTTTGTGTTCCGTTCCTGTCCTGTCGGTTCCTTGTTTAGTATTCACCGTGCTGTGATTGTGTTTCGCCCTGTCCTGTCGTGTTTTTTGCCTTCATCAGATGCTGCGTGTGAGCAGGTGTCTCTGTCAACTACGGCCTGCGCCACCCGGCGACCTGCAGTCTGTGGCCGCTTCTCCTGTTATTCCCCTCTACAGACTAGAGGATGTCTGTTATTCCCTGTTTGGACTTGAATAAACTCTGTTTCTGTTAAGTCGCTTTTGGGTCCTCTTTCACCTGCATGACAGAAGGAACCGACCAAGGAATGGACCCAGCGACTTCAGACGCTCGTTACACTGCCGTCGAGATCCAAGGAGCCATGCTCGGCAGACACGAGCAGGAATTGTCTGCTGCTCGCCATGCCGTGGAGAACCTGGCCGCTCAGGTTTCCGACCTCTGGACAGTTCCAGAGTCTACGTCTCGTGCCACCTGTTACTTCCTGGCCTGCCGAGCCTCCAGAACCTAGGGTTAATAACCCACCTTGCTACTCCGGGCAGCCCACTGAGTGCCGCTCCTTTCTCACGCAGTGTGAGATTGTGTTCTCTCTCCAACCCAACACATACTCTAGAGAGAGAGCTCGGGTTGCTTACGTCATTTCACTCCTTACTGGCCGGGCTCGAGAATGGGGCACAGCTATCTGGGAGGCAAGGGCTGATTGCTCTAACAAGTTCCAGAACTTTAAAGAGGAGATGATTCGGTTTTTGACCGTTCAGTTTTTGGTAGGGAGGCTTCTAGGGCCCTGGCTTCCTTATGCCAAGGTGAACGGTCCATAACGGATTATTCTATTGAGTTTCGCACTCTTGCTGCCTCTAGTGAGTGGAACGAGCCGGCGCTGCTCGCTCGTTTTCTGGAGGGACTCCACGCAGTGGTTAAGGATGAGATTCTCTCCCGGGAGGTTCCTTCAGATGTGGACTCTTTGATTGCTCTCGCCATCCGCATAGAACGACGGGTAGATCTTCGTCACCGGGCTCGTGGAAGAGAGCTCGCATCAACGGTGTTTCCCTGCTCCGCATCGCAACCATCTCCCTCCTCTGGCTTTGAGACTGAGCCCATGCAGCTGGGAGGGATTCGCATCTCGACTAAGGAGAGGGAACGGAGGATCACCAACCGCCTGTGTCTCTATTGCGTGGAGTTGCTGGACATTTTGTTAATTCATGTCCAGTAAGAGGCCAGAGCCCATCAGTAAGCGGAGGGCTACTGGTGAGCGCTACTACTCAGTTCTCTTCATCTAGATCTTGTACTACTATGTCGGTCCATCTACGCTGGACCGGTTCGGGTGCTACATGCAGTGCCTTGATTGACTCTGGGGCTGAGGGTTGTTTCATGGACGAAGCATGGGTTCGGAAACATAACATTCCTTTCAGACCGTTAGACAAGCCTACGCCCATGTTTGCCTTAGATGGTAGTCATCTTCCCAGTATCAAATTTGAGACACTACCTTTAACTCTCACAGTATCTGGTAACCACAGTGAGACTATTTCTTTTTGATTTTCCGTTCACCGTTTACACCTGTTGTTTTGGGTCATCCCTGGCTAGTATGTCATAATCCTTCTATTAATTGGTCTAGTAATTCTATCCTATCCTGGAACGTTTCTTGTCATGTGAAGTGTTTAATGTCTGCCATCCCTCCCGTTTCTTCTCTCCCTACTTCTCAGGAGGAACCTGGCGATTTGACAGGAGTGCCGGAGGAATATCATGATCTGCGCACGGTCTTCAGTCGGTCCCGAGCCAACTCCCTTCCTCCTCACCGGTCGTATGATTGTAGTATTGATCTCCTTCCAGGGGACCACTCCTCCTCGAGGTAGACTATACTCTCTGTCGGCTCCCGAACGTAAGGCTCTCGAGGATTATTTGTCTGTGTCTCTTGACGCCGGTACCATAGTGCTTCTTCTTCTCCGGCCGGGGCGGGGTTCTTTTTGTTAAGAAGAAGGACGGTACTCTGCGCCCCTGCGTGATTATCGAGGGCTGAATGACATAACGGTTAAGAATCGTTATCCGCTTCCCCCTTATGTCATCAGCCTTCGAGATTCTGCAGGGAGCCAGGTGCTTTACTAAGTTGGACCTTCGTAACGCTTACCATCTCGTGCGCATCAGAGAGGGGGACGAGTGGAAAACGGCGTTTAACACTCCGTTAGGGCATTTTGAGTACCGGGTTCTGCCGTTCGGTCTCGCCAATGCGCCAGCTGTTTTTCAGGCATTAGTTAATGATGTTCTGAGAGACATGCTGAACATCTTTGTTTTTGTCTATCTTGACGATATCCTGATTTTTTCTCCGTCACTCGAGATTCATGTTCAGCACGTTCGACGTGTCCTACAGCGCCTTTTAGAGAATTGTCTCTACGTAAAGGCTGAGAAGTGCTCTTTTCATGTCTCCTCCGTTACTTTTCTCGGTTCCGTTATTTCCGCTGAAGGCATTCAGATGGATTCCGCTAAGGTCCAAGCTGTCAGTGATTGGCCCGTTCCAAGGTCACGTGTCGAGTTGCAGCGCTTTTTAGGTTTCGCTAATTTCTATCGGCGTTTCATTCGTAATTTCGGTCAAGTTGCTGCCCCTCTCACAGCTCTTACTTCTGTCAAGACGTGTTTTAAGTGGTCCGGTTCCGCCCAGGAGCTTTTGATCTTCTAAAAGAACGTTTTACGTCCGCTCCTATCCTCGTTACTCCTGACGTCACTAGACAATTCATTGTCGAGGTTGACGCTTCAGAGGTAGGCGTGGGAGCCATTCTATCCCAGCGCTTCCAGTCTGACGATAAGGTTCATCCTTGCGCTTATTTTTCTCATCGCCTGTCGCCATCTGAGCGCAACTATGATGTGGGTAACCGTGAACTGCTCGCCATCCGCTTAGCCCTAGGCGAATGGCGACAGTGGTTGGAGGGGGCGACACGTTCCTTTTGTCGTTTGGACAGACCCTAAGAACCTTGAGTACATCCGTTCTGCCAAACGACTTAATGCCCGTCAAGCTCGTTGGGCGTTGTTTTTCGCTCGTTTTCGAGTTTGTGATTTCTTACCGTCCGGGTAGCAAGAACACCAAGCCTGATGCCTTATCCCGTCTGTTTAGTTCTTCTGTGGCTTCTACTGATCCCGAGGGGATTCTTCCTTATGGGCGTGTTGTCGGGTTAACAGTCTGGGGAATTGAAAGACAGGTTAAGCAAGCACTCACGCACACTGCGCCCGCGCTTGTCCTAGTAACCTCCTTTTCGTTCCTGTTTCCACTCGTCTGGCTGTTCTTCAGTGGGCTCACTCTGCCAAGTTAGCTGGTCATCCCGGTGTTCGAGGCACTCTTGCGTCTATTCGCCAGCGCTTTGGTGGCCGACTCAGGAGCGTGACACGCGCCGTTTCGTGGCTGCTTGTTCGGACTGCGCGCAGACTAAGTCGGGTAACTCTCCTCCTGCCGGTCATCTCAGACCGCTCCCCATTCCTCTCGACCATGGTCTCACATCGCCTTAGACTTCATTACCGGTCTGCCGTTGTCTGCGGGGAAGACTGTGATTCTTACGGTTGTCGATAGGTTCTCTAAGGCGGCACATTTCATTCCCCTCGCTAAACTTCCTTCCGCTAAGGAGACGGCACAAATCATTATTGAGAATGTATTCAGAATTCATGGCCTCCCCGTTAGACGCCGTTTCAGACAGAGGCCCGCAATTCACGTCACAGTTTTGGAGGGAGTTCTGTCGTTTGATTGGTGCGTCCGTCAGTCTCTCTTCCGGGTTTCATCCCCAGTCTAATGGTCAAGCAGAGAGGGCCAATCAGACGATTGGTCGCATACTACGCAGCCTTTCTTTCAGAAACCCTGCGTCTTGGGCAGAACAGCTCCCCTGGGCAGAATACGCCACAATTCGCTTCCTTCGTCTGCTACCGGGTTATCTCCGTTTCAGAGTAGTCTGGGTTACCAGCCTCCTCTGTTCTCATCCCAGCTTGCCGAGTCCAGCGTTCCCTCCGCTCAAGCGTTTGTCCAACGTTGTGAGCGCACCTGGAGGAGGGTGAGGTCTGCACTTTGCCGTTACAGGGCACAGACGGTGAGAGCCGCCAATAAACGCAGGATTAAGAGTCCAAGGTATTGTTGCGGCCAGAGAGTGTGGCTTTCCACTCGCAACCTTCCTCTTACGACAGCTTCTCGTAAGTTGACTCCGCGGTTCATTGGTCCGTTCCGTGTCTCCCAGGTCGTCAATCCTGTCGCTGTGCGACTGCTTCTTCCGCGACATCTTCGTCGCGTCCATCCTGTCTTCCATGTCTCCTGTGTTAAGCCCTTTCTTCGCACCCCCGTTCGTCTTCCCTCCCCTCCCGTCCTTGTCGAGAGCGCACCTATTTACAAGGTACATAAGATCATGGACATGCGTTCTCGGGGACGGGGTCACCAATACTTAGTGGATTGGGAGGGTTACGGTCCTGAGGAGAGGAGTTGGGTTCCGTCTCGGGACGTGCTGGACCGTTCACTCATCGATGATTTCCTCCGTTGCCGCCAGGATTCCTCTCGAGTGCGCCAGGAGGCGCTCGGTGAGTGGGGGGTACTGTCATGTTTGTCATTTATTATCATGTCTCGTCCCTGTGCTCCCCATTCTATTCGTTTCCCTCTGCTGGTCTTATTAGGTTCTTTCCCTCTTTCTATCCCTCTCTCTCCCCTCCCTCTCTCACTCTCTCGCTCTCTCTTCTCTCTATCGTTCCGTTCCTGCTCCCAGCTGTTCCTATTCCCCTAATCATCATTTAGTCTTCCCACACCTGTTCCCCTGATTGGAGTCCCTACTTATTCCTTTGTGTTCCGTTCCTGTCCTGTCGGTTCCTTGTTTAGTATTCACCGTGCTGTGATTGTGTTTCGCCCTGTCCTGTCGTGTTTTTTGCCTTCATCAGATGCTGCGTGTGAGCAGGTGTCTCTGTCAACTACGGCCTGCGCCTACCCGAAGCGACCTGCAGTCTGTGGCCGCTTCTCCTGTTATTCCCCTCTACAGACTAGAGGATGTCTGTTATTCCCTGTTTGGACTTGAATAAACTCTGTTTCTGTTAAGTCGCTTTTGGGTCCTCTTTCACCTGCATGACAAACATTGCAGCATTCCTCTTGAAACGATGTGGAACATTGCAGCATTCCTCTTGAAACGATGTGGAACATTGCAGCATTCCTCTTGAAACAATGTGGAACATTTTTTCATTCCTCTTGAAAACGATGTGGAACATTTGTTCATTCCTCTTGAAACGATGTGGAACATTTTTTAATTCCTCTTGAAACGATGTGGAACATTGCAGCATTCCTCTTGAAACGATGTGGAACATTGCAGCATTCCTCTTCCTCAGTACACCTTTGACCTGACCAGCAAAATTGAGGAAAAACTGATGAGAATGAAACACTGAGCAGATCAGGTCACATCCAGCATCACTGATATAGGACCTTTACAGTGAAACTGTTATGCTGGTGAATGAGGACCCAAAAGCGACTTAACGAAAACAGAGTCTTTATTCCAGTATAAGACAAAAGTAATAATCTTGGATATAACAAGGAGAAAACAAAACAGGAAAAACTTAAATCCACTCGTAGTAGCGAGGACTGACTGGAGACTCGACCATAGACTGCAGGTTGCTTAGGGAGGGCACCCACCGTAGCAGACTAAGACACCTGCTCACACGCAGCATCTGAAGAAGACAAAACACGACAGGGCGAGACCAGGACACAGAACAGCGAACATCATACAAGGATCCGACAAGGACAGAAGCGGAAAACAAGGGGAGAAATAGGGGCTCTAATCAGAGGGCAAAATAGGGGACAGGTGTGAAAAGAGTAAATGAGTGAGTTAGGAGAATGAGGAACAGCTGGGAGCAGGAACGGAATGATAGAGAGAAGAGAGAGAGGGAGGGGGAGAGAGAGGGATAGAAAGAGGGAACGAACCTAATAAGACCAGCAGGGGGAAACGAACAGAAGGGAAAGCACAAGGACAAGACAATATATGACAAAACATGACAGTACCCCCCCACTCACCGAGCGCCTCCTGGCGCACTCGAGGAGGAACCCTGGCGGCAACGGAGGAAATCATCAATCAGCGAACGGTCCAGCACGTCCCGAGATGGAACCCAACTCCTCTCCTCAGGACCGTAACCCTCCCAATCCACTAAGTACTGGTGACCACGTCCCCGAGAACGCATGTCCATGATCTTTCGTACTTTGTAAATAGGTGCGCCCTCGACAAGGACGGGGGGGGAGGGAAGACGAACGGGGGCACGAAGAAAGGGCTTGACACAGGAGACATGGAAGACAGGGTGGACGCGACGAAGATGTCGCGGAAGAAGCAGTCGCACAGCGACAGGATTGACGACCTGGGAGACACGGAACGGACCAATGAACCGCGGAGTCAACTTGCGAGAAGCTGTCGTAAGGGGAAGGTTACGAGTGGAAAGCCACACTCTCTGGCCGCGACAATACCTAGGACTCTTAATCCTACATTTATTGGCGGCTCTCACAGTCTGCGCCCTGTAACGGCAAAGTGCAGACCTCACCCTCCTCCAAGTGCGCTCACAACGTTGGACAAACGCCTGAGCGGAGGGAACGCTGGACTCGGCGAGCTGGGACGAGAACAGAGGAGGCTGGTACCCCAGACTACTCTGAAACGGAGATAGCCCGGTAGCAGACGAAGGAAGCGAGTTGTGAACGTATTCTGCCCAGGGGAGCTGTTCTGCCCAAGACGCAGGGTTTCTAAAAGAAAGGCTGCGTAATATGCGACCAATCGTCTGATTGGCCCTTTCAGCTTGACCGTTAGACTGGGGATGAAAACCGGAAGAGAGACTGACGGAAGCACCAATCAAACGACAGAATTCCCTCCAAAACTGTGACGTGAATTGTGGACCTCTGTCTGAAACGGCGTCTAACGGGAGGCCATGAATTCTGAACACATTCTCAATGATGATTTGTGCCGTCTCCTTAGCGGAAGGAAGCTTAGCGAGGGGAATGAAATGTGCCGCCTTAGAGAACCTATCGACAACCGTAAGACTCACAGTCTTCCCCGCAGACGAAGGCAGACCGGTAATGAAGTCTAAGGCGATGTGAGACCATGGTCGAGAAGGAATGGGAAGCGGTCTGAGACGACCGGCAGGAGGAGAGTTACCTGACTTAGTCTGCGCGCAGTCCGAACAAGCAGCCACGAAACGGCGCGTGTCACGCTCCTGAGTAGGCCACCAAAACCTCTGGCGAATAGATGCAAGTGTACCCCGAACGCCGGGGTGGCCAGCTAACTTGGCAGAGTGAGCCCACTGAAGAACAGCCAGATGAGTAGAAACAGGAACGAAAAGAAGGTTACTAGGACAAGCGTGCGGCGACGCAGTGTGAGTGAGTGCTTGCTTAACCTGTCTCTCAATTCCCCAGACAGTCAACCCGACAACACGCCCATCAGGAAGTATCCCCTCGGGAACAGTAGAAGCCACAGAAGAACTAAAGAGACGAGATAAGGCATCAGGCTTGGTGTTCTTATTACCCGGGCGATAAGAAATCACGAACTCGAAACGAGCGAAAAACAACGCCCAACGAGCTTGACGTGCATTAAGTCGTTTGGCAGAACGGATGTACTCAAGGTTCTTATGGTCAGTCCAAACGACAAAAGGAACGGTCGCCCCCTCCAACCACTGTCGCCATTCGCCTAGGGCTAAGCGGATGGCGAGCAGTTCGCGGTTACCCACATCATAGTTGCGTTCCGATGGCGACAGGCGATGAGAAAAATAAGCGCAAGGATGGACCTTATCGTCAGACTGGAAGCGCTGGGATAGAATGGCTCCTACGCCCAACTCTGAAGCGTCAACCTCGACAATGAATTGTTTAGTGACGTCAGGAGTAACAAGGATAGGAGCGGACGTAAAACGCTTCTTGAGGAGATCAAAAGCTCCCTGGGCGGAACCGGACCACCTAAAGCACGTCTTGACAGAAGTAAGAGCTGTGAGAGGGGCAGGAACTTGACCGAAATTACGAATGAAACGCCGATAGAAATTAGCGAAACCTAGAAAGCGCTGCAACTCGACACGTGACCTTGGAACGGGCCAATCACTGACAGCCTGGACTTTAGCGGGATCCATCTGAATGCCTTCAGCGGAAATAACAGAACCGAGAAATGTGACAGAGGAGACATGAAAGGCGCACTTCTCAGCCTTCACGTAGAGACAATTCTCTAAAAGGCGTTGGAGTACACGTCGAACGTGCTGAACATGAATCTCGAGTGACGGTGAAAAAATCAGGATATCGTCAAGGTAGACAAAAACAAAGATGTTCAGCATGTCTCTCAGTACATCATTAACTAATGCCTGAAAAACAGCTGGAGCATTAGCGAGACCGAACGGCAGAACCCGGTACTCAAAATGCCCTAACGGAGTGTTAAACGCCATTTTCCACTCGTCCCCCTCTCTGATGCGCACGAGATGGTAAGCGTTACGAAGGTCCAACTTAGTAAAGAACCTGGCTCCCTGCAGAATCTCGAAGGCTGACGACATAAGGGGAAGCGGATAACGATCCTTAACCGTTATGTCATTCAGCCCTCGATAATCCACGCAGGGGCGCAGAGTACCGTCCTTCTTCTTAACAAAAAAACCCCGCTCCGGCGGGAGAGGAAGAAGGCACTACGGTGCCGGCGTCGAGAGAAACAGACAAATAATCCTTGAGAGCCTTACGTTCGGGAGCCGACAGAGAGTATAGTCTACCCCGAGGGGGAGTGGTCCCCGGAAGGAGATCAATACTACAATCATACGACCGGTGAGGAGGAAGGGAGTTGGCTCTGGACCGACTGAAGACCGTGCGTAGATCATGATATTCCTCCGGCACTCCTGTCAAATCACCAGGTTCCTCCTGAGAAGAGGGGACAGAAGAAACAGGAGGGATAGCAGACATTAAACACTTCACATGACAAGAAACGTTCCAGGATAGGATAGAATTACTAGACCAATTAATAGAAGGATTATGACATACTAGCCAGGGATGACCCAAAACAACAGGTGTAAAAGGTGAACGAAAAATCAAAAAGGAAATGGTCTCACTGTGGTTACCGGATACTGTGAGGGTTAAAGGTAGTGTCTCATATCTGATACTGGGGAGAAGACTACCATCTAAGGCGAACATGGGCGTGGGCTTCCCTAACTGTCTGAGAGGAATGTCATGTTTCCGAGCCCATGCTTTGTCCATAAAACAACCCTCAGCCCCAGAGTCTATCAAGGCACTGCATGAAGCAGCCGAACCGGTCCAGCGTAGATGGACCGACATGGTAGTACAGGATCTTGATGGAGAGACCTGAGTAGTAGCGCTCACCAGTAGCCCTCCGCTTACTGATGAGCTCTGGCTTTTACTGGACATGAATTGACAAAATGTCCAGCAGAACCGCAATAGAGGCAAAGGCGGTTGGTGATCCTCCGTTCCCTCTCCTTAGTCGAGATGCGAATACCTCCCAGCTGCATGGGCTCAGTCTCTGAGCTGGAGGGAGGAGATGGTTGCGAGGGGGAACACCGTTAACGTGAGCTCTCTTCCACGAGCTCGGTGACAAAGATCTACCCGTCGTTCTATGCGGATGGCGAGTGCAATCAAAGAGTCCACACTGGAAGGAACCTCCCGGGAGAGAATCTCATCCTTAACCTCAGCGTGGAGTCCCTCCAGAAAACGAGCGAGCAGCGCCGGCTCGTTCCAGTCACTAGAGGCAGCAAGAGTGCGAAACTCTATAGAGTAATCCGTTATGGATCGATCACCCTGACATAGGGAAGCCAGGGCCCTAGAAGCCTCCCTACCAAAAACTGAACGATCAAAAACCCGTATCATCTCCTCTTTAAAGTTCAGGTAATTGTTAGAACACTCAGCCCTTGCCTCCCAGATAGCTGTGCCCCACTCTCGAGCCCGACCAGTAAGGAGTGAAATGACGTAAGCAATCCGAGCTCTCTCTCTTGAATATGTGTTGGGTTGGAGAGAGAACACAATATCACACTGGGTGAGAAAGGAGCGGCACTCAGTGGGCTGCCCAGAGTAACATGGTGGGTTATTAACCCTAGGTTCCGGAGACTCGGAAGACCAGGAAGTAGCTGGTGGCACGAGACGAAGGCTCTGAAACTGTCCTGAGAGGTCGGAAACCTGAGCGGCCAGGGTCTCAATGGCATGACGAGCAGCAGACAATTCCTGCTCGTGTCTGCCGAGCATTGCTCCCTGGATCTCGACGGCAGTGTTACAAGAATCCGTAGTCGCTGGGTCCATTCTTGGTCGGATCCTTCTGTTATGCTGGTGAATGAGGACCCAAAAGCGACTTAACGAAAACAGAGTCTTTATTCCAGTATAAGACAAAAGTAATAATCTTGGATATAACAAGGAGAAAACAAAACAGGAAAAACTTAAATCCACTCGTAGTAGCGAGGACTGACTGGAGACTCGACCATAGACTGCAGGTTGCTTAGGGAGGGCACCGACCGTAGCAGACTAAGACACCTGCTCACACGCAGCATCTGAAGAAGACAAAACACGACAGGGCGAGACCAGGACACAGAACAGCGAACATCATACAAGGATCCGACAAGGACAGAAGCGGAAAACAAGGGGAGAAATAGGGGCTCTAATCAGAGGGCAAAATAGGGGACAGGTGTGAAAAGAGTAAATGAGTGAGTTAGGAGAATGAGGAACAGCTGGGAGCAGGAACGGAACGATAGAGAGAAGAGAGAGAGGGAGGGGGAGAGAGAGGGATAGAAAGAGGGAACGAATCTAATAAGACCAGCAGGGGGAAACGAACAGAAGGGAAAGCACAAGGACAAGACAATATATGACAAAACATGACAGAAACGTTACGCAAGGTCACATCCAGCATCACTGATATAGGATCTTTACAGTGAAACACTGAGCAGATCAGGTCACATCCAGCATCACTGATATAGAACCTTTACAGTGAAATGCTGCGCAAGGTCACATCCAGCATCACTGATATAGAACCTTTACAGTGAAATGCTGTGCAAGGTCACATCCAGCATCACTGATATAGAACCTTTACAGTGAAACGTTACGCAAGGTCACATCCAGCATCACTGATATAGAACCTTTACAGTGAAACGTTACGCAAGGTCACATCCAGCATCACTGATATAGAACCTTTACAGTGAAACGTTACGCATGGTCACGTCCAGCATCACTGATATAGGATTTACAGTGAAACGTTACGCATGGTCACGTCCAGCATCACTAATATAGGATTTACAGTGAAACGTTATGCAAGGCCACAGTTTAAGAGCAAAGCATAATATGTTAATTAATCAATAATCAACAATTGATGAGGCCTAAAACCAAGGAATCTCCCCAGTCCAGAAAGAAGAGCACGTAATGCCTAGCCTGGATGCCCGTTTGTTTCTTCTCTCTTGTCAACCCTTTAAATGTAAATTACATAAGTAGTTGTCAAGAGAGCAGAAAGACACTGGTACCCAGGCTATGTCATGTTATGTTTCTCCTACTTGAGGAAGAGAATGGTAGCCAGGCTATGTCATGTGATTCTTATCCTATTGGAGAAAGACACTGGTATCCAGGCTATGTCATGTCATGTTTCTCCTACTGGAGAAAGACACTGGTACCCAGGCTATGCCATGAGATGTTCCTTCTACCTGGAGAAAGCAGATATGGACATGATTCCTAGCAGCATCTCTAGACTGTAGAAGCACTGTAACACAGCATTAAGGATGAACTCCAGGCGCAGGACGAAGGTCTGCAGCATCAGGTAGTACACAGACAGCACTGTGCACGGCACCAGGACCAGCACACTCACTGACATGGCCAGAGAACGCTCTGTTAAGTTCCCCTTCCAACCTGTAACAAGTGTGGATGGAAAAAGGAAGGACAAATAGCATAGGCATACAGTAGGTACAAATATAACTAACAGATGCCATAAAGGCCATACATATTAGAAATGATAAGCACAATGTAGGCTACATGATGTGAAGAATCTCATTTTCATTAACACCCGTATCATTCTACATCATGTGATGATGCAGAGGCATACTGGTAGCCCAGAATACAGCTGAACAAAACACAAACCATCCCATCCCATCCCCATCCCCATCCCCATTCCCATCCCCCCCATCCCCATCCCCATCCCCATCCCCATCCCATCCCCATCCCCATCCCCATCCCCATCCCCATCCCCATCCCCATCCCATCCCATCCCCATCCCCATCCCCATCCCATCCCATCCCCATCCCCATCCCCATCCCCATCCCCATCCCCATCCCCATCCCCATCCCCATCCCCATCCCCATCCCATCCCCATCCCCAACCCCATCCCCATCCCCAACCCCAACCCCATCCCCATCCCCATCCCCATCCCATCCCCATCCCATCATTCTCCACCATGTGATGATGCAGAGGCATACTGGTAGCCCAGAATACAGCTGAACAAAACACAAACTGTAAAATATTCAGAGGGACTCCAGGGCCAAGGAAAACCATTAGTAGCCCAACGTCCGACTAGCTGGTGGATGGAAATACAAAGGAATATTTAGAAATCAATGGTTTTGCTTTCAGCCTGACACTGGGTTTGCAAAAACATCAGGCAGTGAGCGATTGATTAAACATGAGTTTATGTCTCTTGTGTGGTCATTTGAGTAGACTACAAACCTTTGTAAACAAACATCAGACCCTCAGCGAGGAAGCAGGCAGCAAAATACCAGCCGCTGAGGTAGAACAGGACCTGCAGTGGTGTGGAAGACAACTGAGATGTGTCGTTATGGTCATACCGAAGACTTGCAAATGGTAGCCCGCTGGCAGATGATATACCCATGGGTATGTGACATGAGTAGGCAGGGCAAAGCCGTGTTGGTGATTTCTGGTAGCCTATTTCGTCATAAATCAATCACAGCACATTGTTTGACTCATTCAGCAGTTTTTACCTAATTAAGTCCAATACCATTGGAAATTAATTATGAAAGTTACATTTATATTCCTAAAACTCAATTGAAAACCTAAACATAACATGTATTATCTACACAAATGTACAACAATAGTAATAAATTGCACACACGGGGGGGGGGGCTCAGGTTGAATGCACTGTTGAAACTACCACAACTCAAAAACCACACGGAAGCAGGAGATCATTTTCCAACACTGGTTAGAGAACAATCTGCAGAAGACAGTCAGCTACATTTTGGAATGTTGCATTTTGATACGGGGGTCATCAACAGAAAGAGAAACGCAACACGGTTTGGTCAATCACTCCTATCGATTATCAGGTTGAAATCAATAGCTCGACGCGGGAGACGAGGTTGCACGTCCTGTTAAAACTAACAGATCAAATCCCACGTGGAATAATATGGGCATCACCGGTTAGTGGATAACTCTTAGAGAAGACACCTAGCTAAATTTTGAAGTGTTGTATTTTGATTCCAGTGGGTCGACAACGCGGCAAATGTAATGCAATTCATTTTGTTTTTATAACTTCCATTTATATCACGTTGAAATCAGTAGAACAAGGTGCAAACGTTTGAGGTGTACACACTGCTTAAACGAACACTATTCAAAGGCCACACGGAATCTGAGATTTTTTTGTGTTCTTTTTATTTTTAACATCACTTCAAGTGCTGTCGCAAAAACCATCAAGCTCTATGATGAAACTGGCTCTCATGAGGACAACCACAGGGAAGGAACCTTGGTTTTGACGTCTCTAATATTGTGTCCCAAATTGTTACCCTATTCCCTATAGTGCATTACTTTTGACCAGGAAGCATAGGGCTCCGGTCAGACGTAGTGCGAATTGCAAGAATTGCAAAAATCTCTGAAGTTGGAGTCTTATATCTCCCTCTCTAATTTTACGCATCAGCTGTCAGAGCAGCTCGATCACTGTACCTGTACACAGCCAATCTGTAAATACAGTGCCTGTCATGTTTTGTCTTATTTTGTCTTGTCATTTTGCTTTTCCCTCTGTTCGTTTTCCCCCTGCTGGTCTTTTTAGGTTCGTTCCCCTCTTTCTCTCTTCCTCCCTCTCTCTCTTCTCTCTATCGCTCCGTTCCTGCTCCCAGCTGTTCCTATTCCCCTAATCAATCATTTAGTCTTCCCACACCTGTTCCCTATCTTTCCCCCTGATTAGAGTCCCTATTTCTCCCCTTGTTTTCCGTTTCTGCCCTGTCGGATCCTTGTCTATTGTTCACCGTGCTGTGTCTGTGTATCGCCCTGTCGTGTCGTGTTTCCCTCAGATGCTGCGTGGTGAGCAGGTGTCTGAGTCTGCTACGTTCAAGTGCCTTCCCGAGGCAACCTGCAGTTCATGATCGAGTCTCCAGTCTGTTCTCGTCATTACGAGTGGAATTATGCTTTATGATTGTAGATTTACTTTACTGGATTAAAGACTCTGTTTTCGCCAAGTTGCTTTTGGGTCCTCATTCACCTGCATAACAGAAGGATCCGACCAAGAATGGACCCAGCGACTATGGATTCTCTCTACTCTACTCTCGAGTTCCAGGGAGCGATGCTCGGCAGACACGAGCAGGAATTGTCTGCTGCTCGGCATGCCGTTGAGACCCTGGCCGCTCAGGTCTCCGACCTCTCAGGACAGTATCAGAGTCTTCGTCTCGTGTCACCAGCTACTTCCGGTTCTTCCGAGCCTCCGGAACCTAGGGTTAATAACCCACCATGTTATTCTGGGCAGCCCACTGAGTGCCGCTCCTTTCTCACCCAGTGTGATATAGTGTTCTCTCTCCAACCCAACACATACTCAAGAGAGAGAGCTCGGATTGCCTACGTCATATCACTCCTTACTGGTCGGGCTCGGCAGTGGGGCACAGCTATCTGGGAGGCAAGCGCTGAGTGTACTAACAATTATCTGAACTTTAAAGAGGAGATGATAAGGGTTTTTGATCGCTCAGTTTTTGGGAAAGAAGCTTCCTGGTCCCTGTCTTCCCTATGTCAAGGTAATCGATCCATAACGGATTACTCTATAGAGTTTCGCACTCTTGCTGCCTCCAGCAGGCGTTGCTCGCTCGTTTTCTGGAGGGACTCCACGCTAAGGTTAAGGATGAGATTCTCTCTCGGGAGGTTCCATCCAGCGTGGATTCTTTGATTGAACTCGCTATTCGCATTGAACGACGGGTAGATCTTCGTCACCGAGCTCATAGAAGAGAGCTCGCGTTAACTGTGTCTCCCCTCTCTCCGACACTACCGTCTTTCCCCACTGACTCAGGTGTTGAGCCCATGCAGCTGGGGGGGTATTCGCATCTCGACTAAGGAGAGGGAACGGAGAATCACCAACCGCCTCTGTCTCTATTGCGGTTCCGCTGGTCATTTTGTCATTTCATGTCCAGTTAAAGGCCAGAGCTCATCAGTAAGCGGAGGGCGACTGATAAGCGCTACTAGACGGTCCTCTCCGTCAAGTACCTGTACTACCTTACCGGTCCAGATCGGCAGCTTCCTGCAGTGCATTAATAGACTCTGGGGCAGAGGGCTGTTTTATGGACGAAGCCTGGGCGCGGGAACATGACATTCCTCTCAGACAGTTAGGGGGAGCCCACGGTCATGTTTGCCTTGGATGGTAGTCCTCTCCCCAGTATATTATATGAAACACTACCTTTAACCCTCACTGTATCTGGTAACCATAGTGAGACCATTTCTTTTTTGATTTTTTGTTCACCTTTTACACCTGTTGTTTTGGGTCATCCCTGGCTAGTGTGTCATAATCCTTCTTTTGATTGGTCTAGTAATTCTATCCTTTCCTGGAACGTTTCTTGTCATGTGACGTGTTTAATGTCTGCTATTTCTCCTGTTTGTTCTGTCCCCTCTTCTCAGGAGGAACCTGGTGATTTGACAGGAGTGCCGGAGGAATATCATGGTCTGCGCACGGTCTTCAGTCGGTCCAGAACCAACTCCCTTCCTCCTCACCGGTCGTATGATTGTTGTTCTGATCTCTTCAAGAAGCGTTTTGCATCCGCTCCTATCCTTGTTGCACCTGACGTCACTAAACAGTTTATTGTTGAGGTTGACGCGTCGGGGTGGGCGTGGGAGCCATTCTGTCCCAGCGCTCCGATACTGACGATGGGGTCCACCCTTGTGCGTATTTTTCTCATCGCCTGTCACCGTCGGAACGTAACTATGATGTGGCTAACCGCGAACTGCTCGCCATCCGTTTAGCCCTAGGCAAATGGCGACAGTGGTTGGGGGGCGACCGTTCCTTTTGTCGTTTGGACTGACCAAAAGAACCTTGAGTACATCCGTTATGCCAAACGACTGAATGCGCGTCATGCTCGTTGGGCGTTGTTTTTCGCTCGTTTCGAGTTCGTTATTTCTTATTGCCCGGGTACTAAGAACACCAAGCCTCATGCTTTATCCCGTCTCTTTAGTTCTTCTGTGGCTTCTACCGATCCCGAGGGGATCCTTCCTGTTGGGCGTGTTGTCGGATTGACTGTCTGGGGAATTGAGAGACAGGTTAAGCAAGCACTCACGCACACTGCGTCGCCGCGCGCTTGTCCTAGTAACCTTCTTTTCGTTCCTGTTTCTACTCGTCTGGCTGTTCTTCAGTGGGCTCACTCTGCCAAGTTAGCTGGCCATCCCGGCGTTCGGGGTACGCTTGCTTCTATTCGCCAGCGGTTTTGGTGGCCTACTCAGGAGCGTGACACGCGCCGTTTCGTGGCTGCGTGTTCGGACTGCGCGCAGAAGAAGTCTGGTAATTTTTTTTCTGCTTCTGCTCCTGGTCTTGCTGGGTTTCAGTCTGTTCCCTGCCATCGCATCTCTCCTGTTCTTGTTCCTGCCCTTGCTGTGTCTCAGTCTGTCCCTAGTTGTTACTCTCCTGGCCTGTTTGGTCCTGTTTGCTCTAAAGCTTTCAGTTCTCTACCCGTGTCTCATTTTTTTTTTTAGAGTAGTACCCTAGTTTCCCTTTTTTTTCGTTTTTCCGTTACGGTCCTGAGGAGAGGAGTTGGGTTCTTTCTCGGGACGTGCTGGACCGTTTGTGATCTATGATTTCCTCCGTTGCCGCCAGTGTTCCTCCTCGAGAGCGCCAGGAGGCGCTCGGTGAGTGGGGGGGTACTGTCATGTTTTGTCTTAGATTGTCTTGTCATTTTGCTTTTCCTTCTGTTCGTTTTCCCCCTGCTGGTCTTTTTAGGTTCGTTCCCCTTTTTCTCTCTCCCTTCCTCTCTCTCTTCTCTCTATCGTTCCGTTCCTGCTCCCAGCTGTTCCTATTCCCCTAATCAATCATTTAGTCTTCCCACACCTGTTCCATATCTTTTTCCCTGATTAGAGTCCCTATTTCTCCCCTTGTTTTCCGTTCCTGCCCTGTCGGATCCTTGTCTATTGTTCACCGTGCTGTGTCTGTGTATCGCCCTGTCGTGTCGTGTTTCCCTCAGATGCTGCGTGGTGAGCAGGTGTCTGAGTCTGCTACGTTCAAGTGCCTTCCCGAGGCAACCTGCAGTTATGATCGAGTCTCCAGTCGGTTCTCGTCATTACGAGTGGAATTATGCTTTATGATTGTAGATTTACTTTACTGGATTAAAGACTCTGTTTTCGCCAAGTCGCTTTTGGGTCCTCATTCACCTGCATAACAGTGCCTTGCGAAAGTATTCGGCCCCCTTGAACTTTACGACCTTTTGCCACATTTCAGGCTTCAAACATAAAGATATAAAACTGTATTTTTTTGCGAAGAATCAACAACAAGTGGGACACAATCATGAAGTGATTGTTTTATATCTTTATGTTTGAAGCCTGAAATGTGGCAAAAGGTCGCAAAGTTCAAGGGGGCCGAATACTTTTGCAAGGCACTGTAGCACACCCAACTCCCTCATCCCCAAATTATTACTTACCTTCTTGCTCTTTTGAACCCCAGTATCTCTACTTGCACATCATCATCTGCACATCTATCACTCCAGTATTAATGCTACATTGTAATTATTTTCACCTCTATGTCCTATTTATTGCACACCTCCTTACTCTAATACATTTGCACAAACTGTACACAGATTTTTCTATTGTGTTATTGACTGCATGTTTGTTTATGTGCAACTCCGTGTTGTTGTTTTTGTTGCACTGCTTTGCTTTATCTTGGCCAGGTCGCAGTTGTAAATGAGAACTTGTTCTCAACTGGCCTAACTGGTTAAATAAATCTATATTTATTTAACCTTTATTTAACTAGGCAAGTCAGTTAAGAACATATTCTTATTTACAATGGCGCTTCCCTGGCCAAACTCTAACGACGCTGGGCCAATTGTGCACCGCCCTATGGGACTCTCAATCACGGCCAGTTGTGATACAGCCTGGAATCGAACCAGGGTCTGTAATGAAGCCTCTAGCACTGAGATGATGTGTCTTGGACCGCTGCGCCACACGGGAGCCCCTATAAGGATAATTTTGCCATTTTGGTGTGCACACGAAGGTTAACTGCTACAGAAGCTATCTAAAGACATAGCTAGCGTTAACGTTAGATAGCTATTAAATGCAGATTCTACATTACAGCAAAAACAAAAGGATACAATTGGATGTTTTCCTGCAATAAGAAAAGGGAGCACTGTGTCTGCATTGATCTGTTTATTGACGAGACAAACACAACATTCCGATCAATGCAGACACCGTACTCCTTTTCCTGTTTCCTGGATAGTCAACTGTGGAAGTGTCCTGGGGTAAGGAATGTTGTTTGGAGTCTAAACCCTTATTTCTCTCTCGTTTAGGGGGAAAAAGCAACAACAACAAAAACATTTGGAAGACTCTCTGTTACCGTTGAACCTGAATTTTTTTATTTAACCTTTATTTAACCAGGCAAGTCAGTTAAGAACAAATTCTTATTTTCAATGACGGCCTAGGAACAGTGGGTTAACTGCCTGTTCAGAGGCAGAATGACAGATTTGTACCTTGTCAGCTCGGGGGGTTTGAACTTACAACCTTCCGGTTACTAGTCCAAATATCAATTATCTACAGGCTTACAGTGATGTTTTTCCAAAATGTCTTGATTGGCACACTTGCTTGAACATCAACATCACAGATAGAAACATCTTTGTTGACATTGCTGCTGCTGATATAATGTCACTGTAGCTAGCTAACGTTAGCTAGATAGCATAGCTAGCTAGTAGATAACGTTACTTCTCCCGTGTTTACAGTAGCCTACTCCAGTCAATTATCTTGAAAACGAAAAAAAAAATATCCAAAATCATATTATGACATACGATTAACAACAACTATAGACATTTACATTTCTCAACTTGTCTACACATTTATGAAAACTATTTCCCACTCACCAGACACTGCCATGTTTGTTTTACCTCTAGCACAGATTATAGAGGCCCCTAGCACAGATTATAGAGGCCCCTAGCACAGATTATAGAGGCCCCTAGCACAGATTAGAGGCCCCTAGCACAGATTATAGAGGCCCCTAGCACAGATTATAGAGGCCCCTAGCACAGATTATAGAGGCCCCTAGCACAGATTAGAGGCCCCTAGCACATATTATAGAGGACTCTAGCACAGATTATAGAGGCCCCTAGCACAGATTATAGAGGCCTCTAGTACAGATTATAGAGGCCCCTAGCACAGATTATAGAGGACTCTAGCACAGATTATAGAGGCCTCTAGCACAGATTATAGAGGACTCTAGCACATATTATAGAGGACTCTAGCACATATTATAGAGGACTCTAGCACAGATTATAGAGTACTCTAGTGCCCAAAAGCATGTTTTAGCATGGCAGCGCCATAGTCCCAGTTGGTATTACATTAGGGCGACCAGACGTCCCTGTTTTTCATTTCAGAAATCTGGTCGCTTTATATTACATAGCATGTCACGGCCCAGGCCGTCTGTAAAGGACATCAACCTGTGGTTACCCCCATTTGCCTGACAGCACAAACTTGACCTTTTTCAAAAGACGCATTTTCTTGTTGTCTTGTTTGTTTTAGTCAATCGCTAAACAATATTTAAAGAAAAGTACAACATATCTAAAGATTACTTGTCAGCGTTGCCTGCTCCCGTGCGTTCTCGTTACTTAGAAAAACATACTATTGTAGGGCTCCCCCACGCCAGGAAATAAGGGTTAAATAAAAACATTTTTTTTAAATGCCCTTTTCATGAGGGTGCTAAGTGGCCACATGAGTGAACGCTAGCTAGCAACTAGAACATTAAGCTAACACAAACAATTTAACTACACAACTATAAGTAGAGTTACAAACTGACTAAACTAAACAAGGTTAAATGGATTTTCTGCAATGAAATGTTTTCCACACACATAGCTACTGTGGCAGCCTATTTCCCAAAGTGGGAGCATTGCAAACCATAGGTCAGGATGTTTGACCTGGTTACATGTACATTGAATAACACAGCAGGTTTTCGGCATGTTTTGTTATTTCTTTACAACAAATCGACTACAATGTTGGCTCTTTTACACTGGGGGTCAAAAGGAAAGAATGTTTGTTTTCCCCCCAATTTGTGGGTGTGGTCAAGGAGAATTCCTTATTACTTGAATAACTGAATAATAATTTCTCTACCATAAGCTGACCTCTGTCATCTTAGAGAATTTGTCAGTACGTCCAACCAGCCTCACAAGTAAGCACGAAAGCCACACCCAGTCCAGCCACCTGATGAAACAGAAGTATTTCCTTCTGTAATAAAGCCCTTTTGTGGGGTAAAACAAATTCTGATTGGTTGGGCCTTGGTCCACAATGGGTGGACTTGGTTCCCAAGTGGGTTGACCTATGCCCTCCCATGACTGCACCCCTTTCCCAGTCATGTGAAATCCATAAATTAGAGCCAAATTAATTCATTTAAATCTACTGATTTCCTTATATGAACTGTAACTCAGTAAAATTGTTGCATGTTGCATTCATATTTTTGTTCAGTATCGGTGGTGATGTTATCGTGCTTGAATTATGTTAAAATTACAAAAAAGCAAAAAATGAATGCATGTTAATTAACATAATATTTTAGAATGAAATTCTATTTCAACTCATCTTGAAAACAAACGAGATAGGGTTTTCTAATAGCTTTAATTCCAAGCATAGGACAAACAAACCAAGTTACCGGAAGTAGATCTGAGCTATTACAACACAAACTTAACAATATATATAGGTAGGTGCTGTACATTTGTTCATATAAACCAATACAGATGAACATAATCTGCAATCCAATTTATTGTTCTAGGAAGAGTTTCACAAAGAGCCTCTTGTGGATTAGGTAAAACCTGTGGCTTTCTTCTGAGCTTTAAGACATGGCAAAATTCCAAATTCTTCACACTCCTCCAGAAGTGCTTGTAACACTTCCTGTTAAATTGGGTTTAAGACTGTCATCTTGTCAACTTCCTCCAGAGATGGACATCTTTTAGCTAGAGGCTGTGTCTTTAGCTGAATGTTCCTGTGAGATAACAAATCATACAGCTCAGTAACCGTCCAGGTAAACATGTAACGTACACAGCCAATAACTGCACAGAAATGGTGGTTGAATAATGTAAGGAATAACCGCAATGATCTTTACTTTTTTCAAACCCAAATCACCTGTGATTTACATTATATGGTAAAGAGCAGTGAGCAAACCATTGTTTCTATGCTTATGGTAAAGATGCATAGAAAACTCTTTTAAGTTTTTATTTATTTATTTAACCAGACAAGTCAGTTAAGAACAAATTCTTATTTACAATGACGGTCTACCGGGCAGAGTGACAGATTTTTACCTTGTCAACTCGGGGGATTCGATCCAGTAACCTTTCGGTTACTGACCCAACGCTATAACCATTTTTACCTTGTCAACTCGGGGGATTCGATCCAGTAACCTTTCGGTTACTGACCCAACGCTATAACCACTAGGCTACTTGCCGCCTCAACGGTGAGATGATTCTGATGAGATTCAACAGGATTCTGGTGACTTACCATAAACTTCAGATAGTGACAGAGGCTGCTGCAGTGTTGGTTCTTTGCTTCATCCTCACTGACATAGACTACTTGACACAGGTTGCAGAAATAGCCCATGACAGGTTTAATGAATTCCCTTCCTGGAAAAAAAACACAAAAAATTTGTTAGAAAACATAGTACTGTATTTCATAAAGACAATGCTTCTTACTACGGTTAATTGTTGCACTTGGTAGTGTTTTCAAAGAAAACAAATACAAGTTGTTTCAGTGATGAAAGTGGCCCAGACAAGTCTAAAAAGGTAATTTAGTCATTATTCTTGAAAGGGGCCAAAACAGTAGCCAGGGTGCCTGTTGGTTTCTACACTCTTGCCAACTGTTTATGGGATTGTCATGCCATGGAGTTGACAAGAGCACAAACAGACCAGGCTATAGCAGGACACATCAGATCTGGGACTAGGCTATAGCAGGACACATCAGATCTGGGACCAGGCTATAGCAGGACACATCAGATCTGGGACCAGGCTATAGCAGGAGACATCAGATCTGGGACTAGGCTATAGCAGGACACATCAGATCTGGGACCAGGCTATAGCAGGAGACATCAGATCTGGGACTAGGCTATAGCAGGAGACATCAGATCTGGGACCAGGCTATAGCAGGAGACATCAGATCTGGGACCAGGCTATAGCAGGAGACAACAGATCTGGGACCAGGCTATAGCAGGAGACATCAGTTCTGGGACCAGGCTATAGAAGGAGACAACAGATCTGGGACCAGGCTATAGAAGGAGACAACAGATCTGGGACCAGGCTATAGCAGGAGACAACAGATCTGGGACCAGGCTATAGCAGGAGACATCAGATCTGGGACCAGGCTATAGCAGGAGACATCAGATCTGGGACTAGGCTATAGCAGGAGACAATAGATCTGGGACCAGGCTATAGAAGGAGACAATAGATCTGGGACCAGGCTATAGAAGGAGACAATAGATCTGGGACCAGGCTATAGAAGGAGACATCAGATCGGGGACCAGGCTATAGAAGGAGACATCAGATCTGGGACTAGGCTATAGCAGGAGACAATAGATCTGGGACCAGGCTATAGAAGGAGACAATAGATCTGGGACCAGGCTATAGAAGGAGACAATAGATCTGGGACCAGGCTATAGAAGGAGACATCAGATCTGGGACCAGGCTATAGAAGGAGACAATAGATCTGGGACCAGGCTATAGAAGGAGACATCAGATCTGGGACCAGGCTACCATGAGAATGCAGTGAGGCTATACATCACATCAAAACACTTACCCACTGGGTTGTTGGGCTGGAATGATGACTCCATACCAGTCTTCACGTAATCTGGTCCTCTTTCCACATTATCCTCCATCTTGGTTTCTACATTGTCCTCGGTGCTACAGGCCCGCTTCTCATCCTCAGCAGCAGAGACAGGGGCATTGTTTTGGTCTTCACTGTTGGAGAATTTGTCAGTATTCAATTTAGACGCTCCTCTGTCCATGTGAAAGTGTTTGGCTGGATCAGACGATTGTTTACTACGCTGTTCGGAGTGTACTTGTCGTGCCGTCTCCTCGTCCTCCTCTTTCGTCTCCTCGTCCTCCTCTTTCGTCTCCTCGTCCTCCTCTTTCGTCTCCTCGTCCTCCTCTTTCGTCTCCTCGTCCTCCTCGTCCGTCTCCTCGTCCTCCTCGTCCGTCTCCTCGTCCTCCTCTTTCGTCTCCTCGTCCTCCTCTTTCGTCTCCTCGTCCTCCTCTTTCGTCTCCTCGTCCTCCTCGTCCGTCTCCTCGTCCTCCTCTTTCGTCTCCTCGTCTTTAGCTGCTGACTTCGAGTGACTGCTGATCCATCTCCTTATCCTGCTGCTGCTTCTACTATCGCTGTGATCTTTCTTCTGATCACTTTCAGAATCAGAGTCTGGTTCAGGTTTCCACCTGACAAAATAAGATCATTCCTTTTTAGTCCAGAACTATAAGTTTAGAAACATTTACCTTTAAGAGAGATAGGCAGAATTCACTGTACATACAATATGATCAGACGGGGATATTTTCTATCAGAAGAGACAGAGAAACATCAATTACCAGTGACTGCCACACAGGATGGAACAGAGTGTGTTAAAAGTCTGTTTAGCAGAGCATACACCTACCCTGTTATTAATCTTTTGTATTTCTGAGACCGCAGGATGGTCACCCTCTGGCCGTATAATTTACAGCTATCATAACGCAGCTCTCTTAAAGCCTTTGTCGCATCAGAAGACCTCTCCATCTCAATGAAGCCCTGAGAGATTGATGAGAGAGGAGAGAGAGAGACCAGGGTTACTGAAACAACAAATGTGATCAGACTTGTAGTACATCATTAGGATCGACTCCATTTTAGATTTCCTTCTGTGAGAAACATACTTCTTCACCATTGCCATGGAGGTAATAGCGATGCACTCTCCCGAAGCCTTTAACAATCTTCAGGAAGTCACTATCTGTATAGAAGCCTCTGGGAAGGTTTTTGACGTAGATCACTCTACCAGGTGTCTGATCACATCCTGAGGGCTGAAATAAATATATTTTACACACGTGTGGTTGTGACAACCTTATTGACAATCGTTAACTTAACCCAGATAATATATGGTGCTAGACTGACCTTTTGCTTTAAACCCAGGCTTATATCACGAGGTTCAATAAACACATTCTAACTGACTCACAGAACACATCAATAACAAGAATTTAAAAAAAAAGACCATTTGCTGACCTTTCTTCTTGACCTTCTTCTGGGCTCATCTATTGACTGGTTATCTGCAATGTGAGATATACATACAATTCATTACCTTCATAGCAATCTAACTCTTTGAAAGTGCTGATGTTTGAATGTAATCTGTGGTCCAGTAGCTAGGTGTTGAGTAGTAATCACCTTGGCCATCAGCTGATGAATCCTGCTTTAGGGCACCCAAAGTGATATGGTTCTCATGGCCCTCGGGGAAATCATGCTCCTCCTGTGTGACAATGAAGGGAACAAACATCTAAACATAAGGATTTAGGATTTACTGAAACACACAACACGTATTAAACATGACACCTTTTATTTTACAAATTGTAACTATGTTATTTGACTTATTAAATAGCTGAACTACATGTTAAAGACATGACAGATCATGTATAGATGAACTACATGTTAAAGACCTGACAGATCATGTATAGATGACATGTTAAAGACCTGACAGAGCATGTATAGATGAACTACATGTTAAAGACCTGACAGAGCATGTATAGATGAACTACATGTTAAAGACCTGACAGATCATGTATAGATGAACTACATGTTAAAGACCTGACAGAGCATGTATAGATGAACTACATGTTAAAGACCTGACAGATCATGTATAGATGAGCTACATGTTAAAGACCTGACAGATCATGTATAGATGACATGTTAAAGACCTGACAGAGCATGTATAGATGAACTACATGTTAAAGACCTGACAGAGCATGTATAGATGAACTACATGTTAAAGACCTGACAGATCATGTATAGATGAGCTACATGTTAAAGACCTGACAGATCATGTATAGATGAGCTACATGTTAAAGACCTGACAGATCATGTATAGATGACATGTTAAAGACCTGACAGAGCATGTATAGATGAACTACATGTTAAAGACCTGACAGAGCATGTATAGATGAACTACATGTTAAAGACCTGACAGAGCATGTATAGATGAACTACATGTTAAAGACCTGACAGAGCATGTATAGATGAACTACATGTTAAAGACCTGACAGAGCATGTATAGATGAACTACATGTTAAAGACCTGACAGAGCATGTATAGATGAACTACATGTTAAAGACATGACAGATCATGTATAGATGAACTACATGTTAAAGACCTGACAGAGCATGTATAGATGAACTACATGTTAAAGACCTGACAGAGCATGTATAGATGAACTACATGTTAAAGACCTGACAGAGCATGTATAGATGAACTACATGTTAAAGACCTGACAGAGCATGTATAGATGAACTACATGTTAAAGACCTGACAGAGCATGTATAGATGACATGTTAAAGACATGACAGAGCATGTATAGATGAACTACATGTTAAAGACCTGACAGAGCATGTATAGATGACATGTTAAAGACCTGACAGAGCATGTATAGATGAACTACATGTTAAAGACATGACAGAGCATGTATAGATGACATGTTAAAGACCTGACAGAGCATGTATAGATGAACTACATGTTAAAGACCTGACAGAGCATGTATAGATGACATGTTAAAGACATGACAGAGCATGTATAGATGAACTACATGTTAAAGACCTGACAGAGCATGTATAGATGACATGTTAAAGACATGACAGAGCATGTATAGATGAACTACATGTTAAAGACCTGACAGAGCATGTATAGATGAACTACATGTTAAAGACCTGACAGAGCATGTATAGATGACATGTTAAAGACCTGACAGAGCATGTATAGATGACATGTTAAAGACCTGACAGAGCATGTATAGATGAACTACATGTTAAAGACATGACAGAGCATGAATAGATGAGCTACATGTTAAAGACATGACAGAGCATGTATAGATGAGCTACATGTTAAAGACCTGACAGAGCATGTATAGATGACATGTTAAAGACCTGACAGAGCATGTATAGATGAACTACATGTTAAAGACATGACAGAGCATGTATAGATGACATGTTAAAGACCTGACAGAGCATGTATAGATGAACTACATGTTAAAGACCTGACAGAGCATGTATAGATGACATGTTAAAGACCTGACAGAGCATGTATAGATGAACTACATGTTAAAGACCTGACAGAGCATGTATAGATGAACTACATGTTAAAGACCTGACAGAGCATGTATAGATGACATGTTAAAGACCTGACAGAGCATGTATAGATGAACTACATGTTAAAGACATGACAGAGCATGTATAGATGAACTACATGTTAAAGACATGACAGAGCATGTATAGATGAACTACATGTTAAAGACATGACAGAGCATGTATAGATGAACTACATGTTAAAGACATGACAGAGCATGTATAGATGAACTACATGTTAAAGACCTGACAGAGCATGTATAGATGAACTACATGTTAAAGACATGACAGAGCATGTATAGATGAGCTACATGTTAAAGACATGACAGAGCATGAATAGATGAGCTACATGTTAAAGACCTGACAGAGCATGTATAGATGAACTACATGTTAAAGACCTGACAGAGCATGTATAGATGACATGTTAAAGACCTGACAGAGCATGTATAGATGAACTACATGTTAAAGACATGACAGAGCATGTATAGATGACATGTTAAAGACCTGACAGAGCATGTATAGATGAACTACATGTTAAAGACCTGACAGAGCATGTATAGATGACATGTTAAAGACCTGACAGATCATGTATAGATGACATGTTAAAGACCTGACAGAGCATGTATAGATGACATGTTAAAGACCTGACAGAGCATGTATAGATGACATGTTAAAGACCTGACAGAGCATGTATAGATGAACTACATGTTAAAGACATGACAGAGCATGAATAGATGAGCTACATGTTAAAGACATGACAGAGCATGTATAGATGAGCTACATGTTAAAGACCTGACAGAGCATGTATAGATGAACTACATGTTAAAGACATGACAGAGCATGTATAGATGAACTACATGTTAAAGACCTGACAGAGCATGTATAGATGAACTACATGTTAAAGACATGACAGAGCATGTATAGATGACATGTTAAAGACCTGACAGAGCATGTATAGATGAACTACATGTTAAAGACCTGACAGAGCATGTATAGATGACATGTTAAAGACCTGACAGAGCATGTATAGATGACATGTTAAAGACCTGACAGAGCATGTATAGATGAACTACATGTTAAAGACCTGACAGAGCATGTATAGATGACATGTTAAAGACCTGACAGAGCATGTATAGATGAACTACATGTTAAAGACATGACAGAGCATGTATAGATGAACTACATGTTAAAGACCTGACAGAGCATGTATAGATGAACTACATGTTAAAGACCTGACAGAGCATGTATAGATGAACTACATGTTAAAGACATGACAGATCATGTATAGATGAACTACATGTTAAAGACCTGACAGAGCATGTATAGATGAACTACATGTTAAAGACCTGACAGAGCATGTATAGATGAACTACATGTTAAAGACCTGACAGATCATGTATAGATGAACTACATGTTAAAGACATGACAGAGCATGTATAGATGAACTACATGTTAAAGACCTGACAGAGCATGAACTTTACCTCATCAACATATGAAGCATCTGCTTTCTGGTCTTCATCATCTCTCTTTTCCCCCTGTTCTGACCCAGTAGCTGAGAGCTCTTGGATCAAGTCCTCAGCACTCTCCTGCTGTTTCTCTCCCTCCTCTTCCTCCCCTACTTGCCCCTCTTCCTGTTCCTCCCCTACCTCTCCCTCCTCCTCACTCTCTTCCTCCTCTACCTCTTCCTCCCCTACCTCTCCCTCCTCCTCTACCTCTTCCTCCCCTACCTCTTCCTCCTCCTCTACCTCTTCCTCCTCTACCTCTTCCTCCTCTACCTCTTCCTCCTCTCCTCCTCTACCTCCTCCTCTCCCCCCACTCCCTCTGCCTCCCCTACCTCTCCCTCTTTCTCCCCTACTTGCCCCTCTTCCTCTTCCTCCTCTCCCATGTCAGAGTTCTCCTCCCCATCCTCCCCAAGCACGGCCATCCCCTCGATGTCACTGTCCATATCACAGGCCTCCGTGGCTCCATCCTCCTGAGTCTCAGTTTTTTTCTTGCTCTGGTCAGTCGTGACGACAGCCTCTTCACACTTCTCCATTACATTGGAGGACAGGGGTGGGGTCTTTTCCTTGGTGGGAGGTTGTGAGCGAGTGGAAGTGGGAGATACCTTGTTCTTCTTGGGGTCTGTTTTACCAGAACCTGAGGTCTTCTTCTCACTGGAGACCCTCTCTTTAGTATGTGAGCGAGGGCTTCTGGAGTTCCGACCGGAGATCTGTTTGCTGGGGGACCTTGGACTGCCTTTACCACCACTGTTTGATTTCACTCTTTCTTTGTGAAGGTCGCTATCCCTCTCTCTACTCCTCCTCCTCTTTGAGGTGGTTGGGGAATCTCTCCTGGGGCTGAGGTTCCGCCTTCTGGGGCTTGGGCTTCTCTTTCTCTTAGATCTATCTTCAGACTTCCTGCTCCTGTCTGACGACTTCCTGTCTGAAGACTTCCTGTCTGAAGACTTCCTGACTGAATACTTATTGTCAGATATGGTCCTGCATGATGGGATGGAAAGAAAGTTCACAGATAACACTTTTATTCCCACGTTTCTGGCTTTTACAGAGTCTAAATGAACTATTTATCCTTCAATAACAATGGTTATAATGGTGACAGTGTCTGACAGTCTGAACTCAGAAGCCATAATCAATGAAAACAAAAGGTAATGGCACAACAAGGGGGGGCGCATCAACTTACGGAAGTGTATTATACTCTGACGAGAAGGCCACTTTAATATGAATCTCATCTATTTTCAGGGGTTTGAATGTATGGTGTCCAACCAGCTTCTGTGCATCCAGTGGATTTGTCATTTCCACAAATGCCTACCAAAGGACAGAACACTGTAAGCAAATAATAGACTATAACACAGACCAACAAAAAAATATGTCAAAGCGAAATGCAGTTTAATACCTGCGTAGGTAAGAATAGAGAGTGCTCCACAGGTCCAAATCTTTTAGCTGCGACCAGTATCTGTCTCTTCCACGCGGATGACTCTTTACCAGGAGGCACCGGGGAAAAACTCAACACCCGGGTACTCTATACAGACGTAAATGGATTTATTGAATAATCATTGAATAATATTCTGTGTGTGTGTGTGTGTGTGTGTGTGTGTGTGTGTGTGTGTGTGTGTGTGTGTGTGGTTGTTTTAGAGAAAATCCCTTTTAAACAATTACCCTTTTAAACAAACTTAACTATAATGATATGCCAATTAATTTATCGTGTAAAAATGTACCTGCAGGAACTTAAATGTTGAAGAGACAGAGAAGCTGACTTGTCCTCCTTTCACCATCACTGGGTTACTGAGGTAGTATGTCACAATATCGGCGGCCTGGTCAGTTGAGCCCATCTCCACAAATGCCTGAAGATGCAGCGTTACAAGAACCATAAAAACATTACTACTAGAATGGATATCCCTATTCGTCAATGAGGCCATGATGGGTGGCGATTCTATTTCTATCCTTTCAACATTACTTTTAATCACTATAAAATTTGTATTATTGTAATTCAGTCTATTTCATAGGAATTGAAAACACATGTATTAGCTATTTCTATAGATGGCAGGATGAATAGGCTACTAGTCTTCTTACCAAAGCAGGGAACATGATGATTTTCACAACTTGCCCAAACGGATTAACCAGGTCCTTCAAACCATCTTCGTTGAGACACCGGGCGGTAAATTTGGCACAAACCACTTTACCACTCCCCTGGAAAACAAAAAGGGAAGTAAACAGACATTGTGAAAACTTTTTTACATTTTTTATTAAAAAAGTAATTCACCAGAACAGCAGGAAGAACAACAATACCGTACTAACCTTTGTCTTAGAGTCTATGCTTTCTCTAGAGCCGCTACTTGACGGTTTACCTACAGGAAAATAGAAAAGCTAAGTTAATGGCACGTTATTAATAATAATAATTAAAAAAATATATTGTACATATAAATCGCAGCAAATGGTCCTGTGTGGATTAGTTAGTCAAGTATGGCACTAACAATGCCAGAGTTGTGGGTTCAATTCAAAATAAGAAAAATGTATGAAAAGAGTCTGCTAAATATACAGTGCCTTCAGAGTAGTCACACCCCTTGACTTTTTACACATTTTGTTGTGTTACAGCCTGAATTTAAAATGGATGAAACAGATGTCTTGTCACTGGCCTATACACAATAAAGCCCCATAGGGAAGGTGTTATAATACCCATAAAACCTTGGGGGTGGCATGGTAGCCTAGTGGTTAGAGCGGTGGACTAGTAACCGAAAGGTTGCAAGTTCAAATCCCCAAGCTGACAAGGTACAAACCTGTCATTCTGCCCCTGAACAGGCAGTTAACTAACCCACTGTTCCTAGGCCGTCATTGAAAATAAGAATTTGTTCTTAACTGACTTGACTCGTTAAATAAAGGTCAAATATTTTTTTTAAAGCAAACCGGGAAATGGTTCCAATTGTTTTTCCACCAAAATGTTCCAAGGGTGATTTTCACCTTAAATAAGGGCTGAGTTTCATGTAGGCTTACTTTGGCGTGACATTTTGACCATGTAAACCATGTAAACCATGTAAATCTCTCTAGCACAAGTATTCAGACCCCTTTTCCCACATTATTCTAAAATGGATTAAATAAAAATCCTCAATCTACACACAATACCCCATAATGACATCACAATACCCCACAATGACAAAGCGAAAACAGGTTACAAATAAAAAACAGAAAAAACCTTATTTACATAAGTATTCAGACCCTTTGCCTTGAGACTCAAAATGGAGCTCAGGTGCATCCTGTTTCCATTGATCATCCTGTTTCTACAACTTGATTGGAGTCCACCTGTGGTAAATTCTGTTGATTGGACATGATTTGGAAAGGCACACACCTGTCTATATAATGGTCCCATAGTTTACAGTGCATGTCAGAGCATTGGATAGTGTCGAGGCACAGATCTGGGGAAGGGTACCAAAAACATTCTGCAGCATTGAAGGTCCCCAAAGAACACAGTGGCCATCATTCTTAAATGGAAGAAGTTTGGAACCACCAAGACTCTTCCTAGAGCTGGTCGCCCGGCCAAACTGAGCAATCGGGGAAGAAGGGCCTTGTTCAGGGAGGTGACCAAGAATTCAATGGTCATTCTGACAGAGCGCCAGAGTTCCTCTGTGGAGATGGGAGAACCTTCCATAAGGACCACCATCTCTGCAGCACTTCACCAATCAGGCCTTTATGGAAGAGTGGCCAGAAGGAAGCCACTCCTCAGTAGATGGCACAACAGTCTGCTTGAAGTTTGCCTAAAGGCACCTAAAGGACTCTCAGACCATGAGAAACTAGATGGTCTGGTCTGATGAAACCAAGATTGAACTCGTTGAGTTCCAAGTGCCAAGAATGCCAAGTGTCACATCTGGAGAAAACCTGGCACCATCCGTACGGTGAAGCATGGTGGTGGCAGCATCATGCTCTAGGGATGTTTTTCAGCGGCAGGGACTAGGAGACTAGTCAGGATAGAGTGAAATATGAACGGAGCAAAGTACACAGAGATCCTTGATGAAAACCTGCTCCAGAGCGCTCAGGACCTTAGACTGGGGCGAAGGTTCCCCTTCCAACAGGACAATGACCCTAAGCACACAGCCAAGACAATACAGGAGTGGCTTCAAGACAAGTCTCTGAATGTCCTTGAGTGGCCCAGCCAGAGCCCAGACTTGAACCCTATCGAACATCTCAGAGGATACCTGAAAATAGCCGTGCAGTATCGCTCCACATCCAACCTGACAGAGATTGAGAGGATCTGCAGAGAAGAATAGGAGAAACTCGCCAAATACAGGTGTGCCAAGCTTGAAGAATCATACCCAAGAAGACTTGAGGCTGTAATCGTTGCCAAACGTGTTTCAACAAAGTACTGAGAAAAGGGTCTGAATACTTATGTAAATGTACTTTTTTATATTTATTATTATAAATTAGCAACATAAAAATAAATAAAAACTGTTTTTGCTTTGTCATAATGGGGTATTGTGTGTAACTGGATTAAATCGCCCCCCCCCCTCTCATCAATTTTAGAATAAAGCTGTAAGGTAAAAACATGTGGAAAAAGTACAAGTCTGAATAATTTCCCAGTGCACCATAATAGGCACACTAATGCAGTGAGTTTACCCATGTAGTTAATCAACCTATGGGAAGGTCCATCAGTCTTCTCTTCAACGTTCGGTCTCTTTGTGCGGCCATCACCACTGAAGGGATTAAAAAGGCCTGTTGTTAAGATCTTTTCTACATTAATACTAAAGCACATACACTACCGTTCAAAAGTTTGGGGGTCACTTAGAAATGACCTTGCTTTCCATGAAAACATACACGAGATGAGTTGCAAAATGATAGGAAATATATTCAAGACATTGACAAGGTTATAAATAATGATTTTTAATTGAAATAATAGTTGTGTCCTTCAAACTTAGCTTTCATCAAAGAATCCTCCATTTTCAGCTATTACAGCCTTGCAGACCTTTGGCATTCTGGTTGTCAATTTGTTGAGGTAATCTGAAGAGATTTCACCCCATGCTTCCTGAAGCACCTCCCACAAGTTGGATTGGCTTGATGGTCACTTCTTACGTACCATACGGTCAAGCTGCTCTCACAACAACTCAATAGGGTTGAGATCCGGTGACTGTTCTGGTCACTCCATTATAGACAGAATACCAGCTGACTGCTTCTTCCCTAAATAGTTATTGCATAGTTTGGAGCTGTGCTTTGGGTCATTGTCCTGTTGTAGGAGGAAATTGGCTTCAATTAAGCGCCGACCACAGGGTATGGAATGGCGTTGCAAAATAGAGTGATAGCCTTCCTTCTTCAAGATCCCTTTTACCCTGTACAAATCTCCCACTTCACCACCAAAGCACCCCCAGACCATCACATTGCCTCCACCATGCTTGACAGATGGCGTCAACCACTCCTCCAGCATCTTTTCATTCTGCGAATGTTCTTTGTGATACGAACACCTCAAACTTAGATTCCTCTATCCATAACTTTAAATCAGCACAACAGTTTTCAGCTATGCTAACATAATTGCAAAATGCTTTTCTAATGATCAATTAGCCACTTGGATTAGCTAACACAACGTGCCATTGGAACACAAGAGTGATGGTTGCTGGCCTATGTAGATATTCCATAAAAAAATTTACTGCCATTTTCAGCTACAATAGTCATTTACAACATTAAAAATGTCTACACTGTATTTCTGATAAATTTGATGTTATTTTAAATGGACAAAAAATGTTTGCTTTTCATTAAAAAACAAGAACATTTCTTAATAGATTCAAAAAGATGGTTGAAAATACACTTGCACTTACGAGCTTAGATGGCTCTTGAATTAATCAGGTCTCTGCATATAAAGACTTAGGGATATGATTGGATGATAAACAGCCTATTAAAATGCATGTTGACGAACTTTGTAAACAGCTAAAAATCAAGCTAGGCTTCCTCTATAGAAACAGGACATGTTTGTCCTCTACAAATCAAGCTAGGCTTCCTCTATAGAAACAGGACATGTTTGTCCTCTACAAATCAAGCTAGGCTTCCTCTATAGAAACAGGACATGTTTGTCCTCTACAAATCAAGCTAGGCTTCCTCTATAGAAACAGGACATGTTTGTCCTCTACAAATCAAGCTAGGCTTCCTCTATAGAAACAGGACATGTTTGTCCTCTACAAATCAAGCTAGGCTTCCTCTATAGAAACAGGACATGTTTGTCCTCTACAAATCAAGCTAGGCTTCCTCTATAGAAACAGGACATGTTTGTCCTCGACAAATAGAAGACAAATTGTGCAAGCTACTTTTATGTCTGTTATAGATTATGGGGATATTATCTACATGCATGCTACAGCATCAACACTTAAATCGCTGGATGCTACTTATCATTGCGCACTTAGGTTTATTACAGGTCCTAGCTACAGAATTCACCACTGTGTTTTATATCAAAATGTGGGTTGGACTTCGCTGTCCATGAGACGAAAACAACATGCTCTCGTGTTTGTCTATAAAGCACTTCTGAATAAACGACCTTCTTATTTATCATCACTCATCAACATTAGAATTACTAAAACCAGGTCACAAGCGTGGATTATACTTGAGGCCCGTGCGATTTCCACAGAGTTTGGTATGCCTGCCTTTTCCTGTTACGCTCCTTGCCTGTGGAATAGTCTGCAGACTAAACTTACACTTTAGACTCTTGTCCCCCTGTCGCCCATTTTAAACATTTATTGGAGGATTTTTATTTTTGTATTGCTTGTAACTGTTTCTGGTAATGCAAGTTATTGTGCTGTTAGGGGAATAACCTGTGTGTAAATGTAACAACCTGCTTCTGTACACGCAGAGAGATGTGAACAGTAGTGTACACAAGGAGAGACGTGAACAGTAGTGTACACAAGGAGAGATGTGAACGGTAGTGTACACAAGGAGAGATGTGAACGGTAGTGTACACAAGGAGAGATGTGAACGGTAGTGTACACAAGGAGAGACGTGAACGGTAGTGTAAACAAGGAGAGATGTGAACGGTAGTGTAAACAAGGAGAGACGTGAACAGTAGTGTACACAAGGAGAGATGTGAACGGTAGTGTACACAAGGAGAGATGTGAACGGTAGTGTACACAAGGAGAGATGTGAACGGTAGTGTACACAAGGAGAGATGTGAACGGTAGTGTACACAAGGAGAGATGTGAACGGTAGTGTACACAAGGAGAGATGTGAACGGTAGTGTAAACAAGGAGAGATGTGAACGGTAGTGTACACGTGGAGAGATGTGCACTCACTTTCTGGTGGTCTGCATCCGGCAATCCCACTCAGGATACCTAAAACGCAGGCACAAGAAGAAGAGATGGAATTATAAAAAGCTGGACAACTTAGGAACTTAATTGATTTAAGCTAGGCCTAATACAATATCAATACTGACAGTACGAGTTTGAAATGTCATGCTGGTGAGTGGAAAACTGGAAAAACAACATGAATATGTGATTACTCACATTTTAAGAAGTGTGAGCTGTCCGTCTGCATGTTGAGTTCCATTGGCGTGTGTGAACCAGAACTGCAACAAAAAGCAAATCACATTTTTTTCTCTCGTTGTTCATATTCAAGATACTGCTACACATGTTAAAACACAGCCTATACATTAACTGTATATTATCAGTGGAACAAATAGGCGTAAGATTGATACACTTTGGACCTTTTCACCCACATGAACCTACCTGAGATACAGATAATGCAGACTCAGAAATAACAGGAAGTAAGCGACATACCTTTTCAGAGAGCAGGGTAATATCACAGAGAGAGCAAGTATGAGGAAACTTTTTGGGGATTTCTCCATGGAAGTCAAGAGCAGCCTTCTTGGTAGGAGTTTTGCCAGAGGTGGCCATCTTGATTGTGACAACTGGGACATCTTGGTCTGGGCGTGGTCTGTAGTCTGTAGTTGGTGGGTACCTGTAATCTACTGCTGGTTGGGAGGAGTTGGGGGGTTTCCAGGTGTTGCTGCTTCCTCCTTGGGCCGTGTTGTAAGTGGACCTAGGAGTTTGGTAACTTCTGGGAGTTTCTTTACCATAGTTGTAGTCCACAACTTGGACAGAGGGGGGACGAGATATGGCAACAGGAGGGTAAGAGATCATAGCTGGATATGGTGACTGATGTGTCGCCCTCTTCTTCTTAATCTCCAGGACCAGATGTGGTAGGTTCTCCACGGTGATGAGATCCTCAGGCATCTCGGCTAGTAGAGATAAGTCTTTGGGCTTGAGCCCACAGCTGCTCAGGAGAGTTTGGTCTGACCTGTTTAGTGAGGAGTAAGGGTCTGACCGGCTTAGTGATGAGGAGTAAGGGGACTCGGTGGCAGCGGAGGCTCTGGATGAGGAGTATGGGTAGGATGGTATTGTGGAATGAGATGGTGACTCCTGGCACGATCTGTAAACATTGTGACTGTGGTCTCCAGGGTGCAGGTGATCTGGAGAGTCGAAAGAGCTGGGTCTTAGACCTTTAGCTGGCGGTGGTCGTCTGTAGGAGTAGTTGTGAGACATGCTGGAACGTAAACGTATCTAATCTCTGTTGAGAAAGTTGCCAGTGAAGAGATGATGGGTCAAAGAAGCAATCTAGGGAATATGGATTCAATATTAGGCTATTGGGAAAGGTCATCGAAATTATTAAAAGCACAACGTTGCTGTTTACATTTACTTGAAACGGACAGTGGCTGAGCTAGCAAAGCTAACGTCAACTAGCTACCTTCCTCTCACGTTAGCATTTTTTTAAAAGATAATTTGTGAATACATTCAAACATAAAATGTCGGCATATACGTTAATTCGTTAAGTATCTTACTGAAACCTGTATCGAAGTAGCTAGCTAGCTTCCCAGGCGTCTGAACCGGAACCGGAAGTAACCACTTTTTTTTAAGTAGTGTGTTTTCGTAAAAATGTATCTGCATTTCCAAAGTGCGCTCTGGCCGTTCGTACATTCAAAGCCTTTGTCAGGATGTCAATTCCGCTCTGGCGGAGAAGTGAGGTTGAACCGAGTGGTCGGACCTCACAACCGCAGTCAAGTTTAACTACTTCCAGACACAAATGAGAGAACACCTCAATGACTATTTTATTTGCCATAGCAGAGCTGTTTTCATGTTATCCAGAGCGTTGGTAGCTGTAACTGTGCTGCTGGCAACATTTTACCGACACCGACCATATTCTACCGGTGTTGAGCGTAAATTCACAAATCATTCTGCGCTGTCACTCTCAGACGAGAGTATTATGAACTCGGAGTATAGAGCCAGCGCGAATTTACGAACGCACCCATAAGAATCGAGTGCAGTTTGTTTGCTATATATAAAACAAGAGAATGAATTGATCAGGGGCCATGATTTGTTGTGTGAAATCACAAAATATATAGTCCAACATTTATTTTCAAATACTTAAAGAAAAAACATTTAGATTTTGTACAATAGTTTTGGTAAGTTTTTATACAGTAGTTTTCCTCTTAGGTGCATTTAGAAAAAACTAAAGTCAACATCGATATGGCAGTAGGATTTCAAGCTCCAGGCTCTGAAAGATAATGTCAGGAAGAAAGGGGTGCAATGAAAATAAAATCTCAAATAAGCCTGGCATTTCAGACTCTGAAAAGAAAGTAAAATGTAGAACACAAACAAATAAGAGACATATTATAAAGTAGGTAAATCTAATTTATAACATCCAGCTTTAAACCCGTCTAAGATATTACACATTAATCTCATAGCAAACTGCATTTCAACAAAATGAGACTGTATAAAGAAATATGTTCTCTGCACTTTCTTACTGAATTCATAACGAACAAAGTTCTAATGAAAAATACATCTTGTGATTGAGATGAACCACTAGTTTTGATTGAACAGAAAAGTATTATTTGATAGGGCAGGTATGTTAGAACAACCTACATAACATAGGCCTATAATATTCTAATAAGAAATACAAGTAAAAAGTATTCTGGTTCCTACCCTGTTTTTACATTCAGAAGAGTTACATATGATTTATATACACAACATTATTCAAACGTTAAACATGCAGGGCTAGCTGGAAAACTTTGGCAACACATTAAGTGCAACAGAGTAACAAGAACTCCAACAGATCTTCCCACACTGGCTTCAGTGTGGACAGATGATTCGTTCATCAGAGGACTTAGTCTCAGTGCTTCAACCCTGGTACGAATTCCTGTGCTTCAGGGTTCAAATTGCTGTTGATCTGAAGAGGGGGAAAAAAACACGAGGGAAAATGTAATCAAAGCTTCCAGAGATGATTCAATCCAAACAAATGGAGATATTATAGGCCTACTCTTAGTAAAGTATGTTCCAACCGGTGTTATCTTGCCATGCCAAACAAGACAAAAATCATACTTTATATACGTATGCTCAAAATGTTCTTCTATTTGTAGTGGCCAATAGATTCAAACATGACACGACCAATAACTTTTTGAATTCAATGATAGACTTTTAATACACCCCCGTATCAGAAGCCTGGAGAGCCCCACGGGACTCACGGGACCCACAGGACTCACCCGTCCCCAGGCCATCCATCAGTTAGTCATTGACTGTCCAGCTAGTCTTAAGCGTCTATGTGTCTGCATTTTTAGTGTCCCCTATGACCTTTAACTTCTTCCTGCCCTATACAATATAGAATGCATTTTACCAGAATAAGGAATGAACCCATAATTGTACCTTTTCTCTTTTGTTATCAAATCATGTATATAATTCTACCACATATTCTACTGAGAAATATACTTTGTTTGTATTCTGATCTTTTATTATTTCTTATTGTTGGTGCATTGTCAAGAAGGAACATGCAAGTAAACATGTCGTTGGACGGTGTATCCTTTGGACATACGACTAATAAAACTTGAAATGGGGTGGCAAGAAAGCACATACATATCTGGGACTAGGTTAGCCTCAGAAACACAGGCTTTTCATGAGTCGAAGAGACAAGATTTTGAAGGATGGCCACACGAGACTAGCCTGGCAAGCCACCTAACCATGAATGGTTCCCTACACAAGAATAGGACTAGGCCTATTAGGACTAAATAGGACTAAAATGGCTGCTTTCCACAGACTTTACTTTAAGGAAACCTGGACAAACAAAATCACTGAAACATTTACCGCCAGGCCGTCGACGACGCCAGTGTCACAGAGGACCAGTAGGTTGAGTTGGTTCTGGAGTTGACCGAGAGTTAGAGGGAGATCTCTTGCTGGGATGAACCATTCGTTCTCCTCTTCCTCCAACATCTCCTGGAAACACTGCTCAATGAACTCCTCCTCCCACAGCTCCTCCTCAATCTGGGGACAAAGCATTCAAAATAATTTAGACACCCACTCTTCGCAAAACACTAAATTATTGAAATAATGATACATTGCTATTACAAAAACAGCTATTTCTTTGTATGTGGAATAGGCATTAAATATTAAATCAACTAGCTACCTAATCTAGTACCTGATCAATAGGCAGAATAAGTAGAGTACCTGTCTGTTGAATTCCTCCTCATTCTCCATCCACATGTATTCAGCAAAAGGATTGTCATCATTGATGAACTGTCCGTGTAGGATAAGTTCGCTGTTGCTGAGGCTTGGGGTGTTGTTGATGCGACTTGGGTCTTTCATTTTGGCTGTAACAAAGATGAGGTAAGTTAGTTGTATCTTCAAAAATAGACCAACAGAAGAACAATTACAATATTTCAGAACACAGTAATAATAAGACACAGCAATAAACCATCAACAACTCGGGGAAAAAAAACACAGTACAGTTCAAAATGATAGCAACACTGTGGTTATAGTTTCGGGCTTCCGAGTGGCGCAGCGGTCTAAGTGCCCGAGGCGTCACTACAGACACCCTGGTTCGAATCCAGGCTGTAACACAGCCGGCCGTGATTGGGAGTCCCATAGGCGCACAATTGGCTCAGCGTCGTCCGGGTTTGGAGTGTAGGCCATCATTGTAAATAAGAATTTCTTCTTAACTGACTTGCCTAGTTAAATAAAGGTTATATTTATTTAAAGAAACTTGTCTACCTTTCTTAAGACGACTCGCTATAAAGGCTTAAAGCAGCAACTAGGCACACCCATTTCTATTTTATATGGACCACATCAATGTTAATATAACGTTACGATATATTTCATAAAGGTCAACTTACCAGGTGAAGGTTCAAAGCTGTCCGTTGTTGCTTTTGTTTTGTTCTCCAACTCTTTATTTCCAAGACAAGTGAGCAATAATGGCCGCTGAGGCTGTTTACACGTTGAGCGTCAGCGATTGGTCGAATCGTTATGACCTTCCCATGTGACCAGGGCGCATCCTCTCTGCGACTGTCGTTATAGAGCTTCAACGCCGAGTGATCCCACCCTGCGCAGGTAAGGACAATAAAACCTCAGTTCACTACATTCGGGAAATCTTCGTTTGACTGTAAAATAACTAACGTTACATATTACGAATATATATTGTTTATATTGAGCTCCTTTTATTTTATTTTTTTCGGAGCATAATATTACACCTCATGATGAAAACATGCAAGCTCGTTGCCATCAAATTAGCTTCGTAAGCTAACTAGGCCAGAGGCCTTGCCTTTCACATCAAATATATGTTATGCTGCTGTTATCTATTAACATTTTAGTTGGCTACTATCATCTTCAAAGTAAACGTTTTTAGTTATATCTTGTACGCACAACATTCAGCAAATATTCACATATTGAGTACATATGTTTTTGGCAGCACAGACAAAAAGCGGCAAATCAGCTCTTGCGGTTAACTGCATCTCGTGTTAGTTAGCAACTTGAATAGCTAATGTTGCGATACATTGTCTATACTGTTGTCTTTGCTATAGCATGATCTAACATCGTTCTGATCCAGAGACTGGATTGAAATTCCCTTTTTTAAATTCATTGTAACCTTGTAACTAAACATTTTTATAAGCTCTTTTTCAAGTTTTATCCAAACTGCAGTTATGACAATTTGTTGGTCACTTGGTGCATTACCCTTTCTCTATGAAGATGAAGCCATGTTTGATATATCTTCTCTTCTGGCTATGACATACAGTTAATGCTACTGTATATCTTCCGCTACTTTCGTATGAGGTCAATTCACGTCTGAATCTTTACTGTACATTTCCCTCCTTTTCTGTGAGTGGTCTCTCTTCAATGCTTTAATAAATGGTTCTTCCTGTTTCTTTCATATAAACCTAACATTCTGATTCTGAACACAGTTCAATTGACTATTTAAATTGGGCTGTTCTCTCTACACTTGCTCTATGTACATTGTAGGCTAACTGAACCTGTCTGCAGACAGTGTTGTTTTGCACCTCCATATCCCCATGCTAACTGTGGAGGAGGGTGGCAGACAAGAACTTACACCCTACACTTTCACCATTATGTTTCTGCAGAAATATTCCATCAGATGAAGAGGAGAGTTTTCCTTTTTCCTCATCCACGTTGACTTGTTGCCACGTCGTTGTCAGTTTTTGAATTGACCAAATCTTCTCTTCGTTCAAAGACTTCTAAATTGGCCCTCGCTTTAACTGCTTCCTTATTCTGTTTGTGCTGTGTAATCTCACATTGAGTTAGTTTAGAGCTCGTCAGCCATTTTGAGGATTGCCATGTCCCAGAAGATTCCATCTGATAGCTCTCAGAAAGGCTTTGCTGTGGGACGCGGGCTTCTGGCTGCTGCTGAGACCCTCAACTTCAGCATGAATGAACAGCGTTCAGACAGTCTCCATCATGGCTCAACCTCCAGACAGTTGCACGGCATGTCCTCGGGTATGGGTGGTGGTGAGTGTGACCCGCAGCTGTCCCGTCGTGGTGGCGGCAGCAGCCACATTGGCAACTCCATAAAGCTGTTTTCCAGCTTGGGCCTGTCGCTCGCTGACCTGGACGTGCTGGCACAGATCCCAGAAGACAACATTAGTGTGGAGACCTTGCCTCACCTTATAATGCAGCTTAAGAACCGGAAGGTGGATTCTGAAAGACGCATGGCAGGCAACTCTAGAGGGGACCTGTCCGTGCTCTCCTCTGAGCCCTCATACAGAGCCAGCAGAGATGACTGGGATGACATGCGTGTTGGCAAACTGGGTGGTTCCATGGGGCAAGCTTCGGCCCTCGCTCAGCAAGGAGACTTGGGCTACAATTCCATCCAAGACACTTCAGCTGGAAGGTACGAACTCGACTATGGCCACGGCAGTGGTGGAAGAGATCCAGGGTGGTATTCAGATCTTTCCCGTGATCGCTACAGCGGTATGGGCATGGGTCCCCCTTCAGCGGCAGACAGTGTCTTTATGACCAGGAGAATGGGATCCCCGTCCCAAGGCAAAGTGCAGGACTTCTTAGGAGTTATACCTCACATGTTTCCCCATGTGTGCTCTCTTTGTGATTTTGACGTGCACTCTACCATGGTGAGTATTAACTCCAATTCATTTTCCACTTTACCTGTCTATTTCACACCGTCTCCTCTGATCTCAGTTTGATTGCTACTCTCATAAACGCACGGACACTTTCAATTCAAGACCACTTTTTGAATTTTATAATCAAATCTTTTATATCTTTTGATTTATCAAGTGATGAAAAGCCAATCCTACAGTACACTAAGTAATGATTCAACAAGTCTGTTTTATAGTAGCATCATATCTCCACTTATTCAGCTTCTTTCTCCTTTTTTCTGAAGAGCCATAGTTGAATCACCTTTTTGCTTTCTAATTGGTGTGGGAGCCAATTAATGTATAAAGTGTATGTCTTCAGTAAATCAGTCACTCATCCAGTGGTTGTCTTGGTCTGCAGGAGTGGAACCAGCACACTAATGGATTACGCCATACAGAAAACCAGAGGCTCCTCCTGCAAATGTAAGTTACATTTCCTCTTCAAACACATTATGTTATGTAAAGATCTTTTCGCAAAACAAGGTTGTTTTGACTAAAGTTCAGATACCCACTGAAACGGTACTTTTACCCTGCCCAATTGAAAAAAAGCATGAAGAGAGGGGAAAAATAAAATTGTGTGAACCATCAATGATTTTTGGCCAATGTTCTCCCATGACCATTAGGTACCCAGAATGGGATCCACACATGGCCACAAGCAGAAGGTATGTGTCTCACTTTCCCGCACGTGCACACTCGCTCTCTCTTTCTCTCACACACACACACACACACACACACACACACACACACACACACACACACACACACACACACACACACACACACACACACACTCGCTCTCTCTTTCTCACACACACACACTCGCTCTCTCTTTCTCTCACACACACACACACACGCCAGTTGTTATAACTTGTTTGCAAATATTAGTCCCAAGAGTTGATAAAGAACATAAACCAGTTAACAAGAAACCTTTCAGGTGTTTTGAATTTAAAGAGTAACTGCACACTTAAAAAAAAAAAAAAGAAAAGAGGCTGTTCTCTAAATGAAGTTTTTTTCTACGTGGCATCTATGAGTGAAACATTTCATCTAACGTCAACATTGACTACAAAGTATAAATACGGTCATTTTGGTCATAAAGTCTGTCTTGTCCAAAACAGAGTTCTTTTATTTATTTATTATTTAAAAATAAAAAAAAATGCGACTTGTGGTCCTTGACTGCATCACAACATAAACGAAGGCTGGATTTGTTTTAATCCTGCCGACAGCTGGCATCACACTAGAAATTATACATCTGGAGTGCAGCTGCTCTCGACCCGATTGGAATCCCTTCGGTAAATGTGGGTTGACTTTGGATATCCCTATGGGGCTCGTTAGGGACCCTCGATAAAATGGGACAATATGTTGACATTTCAGTGACCTTAAACTCAAACCAACTATAAATTGTATAAATTAATTTACAAATATTGAAAGCATTTATTGAGAACTAAAAAATAATGAGAATATTATCTAATTTACATTGTGTAATTTATTGATGGCCCCTAACTAGCCCCGGGCATAGGCTATCCAAATTCAAACCAAATTTACCACTGTCGCATACCAGTCAGCTAAAGTTAATTGTCTAAATCATTTTTTTAAACTCTTGTCAACTGCGAACACACACATACACACACATGAGACAACATTTACATTACATTTACATTTAAGTCATTTAGCAGACGCTCTTATCCAGAGCGACTTACAAATTGGTGCATTCACCTTATGACATCCAGTGGAACAACCACACCCCCAAAACCAACTCGAGTTTGAATTAAGTCATGGACAATAGCATTTCTTAAATGAACCAAATACAAAACGAGGCCAAATCAGGAAGTGAAGTTGCACTTTAAAATGCGTAGCTGAATCAGTCTTATGTAATTAGACTGAATCTCATGTTTGTCCCTTTTTCAGCGGTGGGTCTCATCTACTGGAGACCACCAATCAATCAGCCGGTCTTCTGGGACCAGTCCCCATAGCTGAAAGGCAGCAGGCAGGAGGAGGGCGCATGAGCTCCGGTTGGGGTAATGCTGTGTTTGTGTGAAAGATTGCATCCGTGTCTGAAATGGAATCAGATTCCCTTTTAGTGCACTACTTTTGATTAGGGTTCCATAGGGCTCTGGCCAAAAGTAGTGCACTATATAGGGAATAGGGTGCCTTTTTTCCCCCAGATGCCGCCAATGTATACTTATTCCTGTCACCTTACTGATTAATTTCTGTATTCATTACCATGTTATCATTGTCATTTAAAGGGATAGGCCTAGTTCACCCAAATTACTAAATTACATATTGGCTTCCTGACCCTGTAATCAGTCTAGGGACAAAGGAAGACAGTAAACCATGTTTTGGTTAGCTGGCTACTGCCATGTTGTAATTTAAGTGACTGGGTCCTTGAAAAAAAAATAATTATATATATATATATATATATATATTTAAAAACATTTGTATGTATATATAAATAGAACCTCTTATGTCTGTTTAGGTGGTGGTGCTGGATCTAATGTTGGATCAGGCAAGCCACATCAACACTCTATGGCACTTAAACCGGTAATGTGTTTTATTTGTCATGATATTATCTTGATCAAATACAATCTTTTTACTGCAGGTAACTCCTCATCAAAAACGAATGGAATTTTACTGGTATGTCTTAGGTGTGAGAGTCATGGATTCAACTTGTTTTTGTATCGTTCTGAACTGTTCTCCTCCTCAGATCAGAAGCAAAGTCGTGGTGGCCAAATATGACAGGAGTCCTCAGTCTAACAAAGCCCTGTTCGCCCTGGTTGAACCCTTTGGAACTCTCTGTGAACACCTGGTACTGAAGAACAAGGTAAAGCACGACACTTTGTGTCACCTTGCCAGGGGCATATTCAATTCTGGGCGTACGTGGAGATTCTAGGATTTGCGTGCGCAACAAACTAATGGGATTTATCAACAAAAAAATGTTTTTCTTGATAAATCAGAGCCATACTGTATTTCTGCGCTCGTGAACAAGCGTTACAGCCCCGCCCGGAAAACAGCCTCCGTTCACCCTTTTATGTAAACAATAAAAACACCCTCGTTTGCTGTGTGATTCAGAAATGCTAGAACTGGGTCATGACTTTAAAAAATAAATAAAAATTAAGCACGATGGTAAATTTGATCACATTTCTGTAGAGGTGTGGGCAGAATGTTTTAATATTTTGCAGTGACTTTTTAAACTAAAATTTCTGACCAAATAAAAAATGATAGAAATATATCCGTCAATATGCTGCTATGCAATCTCCTTCACCAACTGCAAATACATCTGTTTTCACACCAGACCTACATTCTGTTTTTATTGGCCGACCATTATTAGAATTCCCGTGCCTCAAACACTTCAATTACACCCCCCCAAAAAAAATAACTATATTTGCTTGCAATGCAATTGATCAACCACTAGAAGTTCTGCAAATCCATGGTCTTGAGAAGTGAGTGGTAATACGCACACTTTCCCCCTCAAGTTCAAACTGGAAACCGTCGCGCACGCCAGGTTGTCTTTTCATGTTGTTGTTTTGTGCCCACACACACAGTCATTGACTGTAAAGATTCTTAATTGGAGTGTCCAGGAAACCACCCCCTTTTTGTGTTTTCACACCACTTTCCTCTTATTACAATGTATTTAATCAATTCTGCCTTATTAACTAACTTATTACAGTACAACCGGAAACGCAAACTCTTTCAAACACTTGACTTGCTCCTATTACCCATTTTAACAGCAGTAAACGGATGACGTCGTTGTATTAGAGCACACGATGACTGGTCCTGTAGCACAGGGTTCATGATGCGTATTCCTACTCCCACAGGCCTTTTTAGAAATGGAGACTCATAAGGAAGCTAGGGATGTGGTGAGCTACTACCAGCAGAACCCAGCGCTGTTGCATGGGAAACAAATCACTTGTTATCTGTCCAAGGAAATCGTGGTGATTCGGGTAATATTGGAATATTGTCCTTATTTGTCTATTTTTTTTCATTAGTTTTTACCTGTATCTGTTGTCTCGAGGAAATACCTCAAGTCACTCGGCTGCGTTTCTATCTTAGCTGACCGTTAACGACCCCGAGTGATCATACACGTAATATGTTCCTCTCTCTGAATACAGAAAGACAGCAGAACTGAGAGAATCAACCGGGAGGCTAAACAAGGCAAAGAGCCGACGGCGGTGAACCAATCGCAGGTAGTCTTCTTCTCCAACTTGCCGCGTGAGAACGAGAAGAAGCAGGAACTCCTCACCATCGCGCGGCGCTTCGGCACCGTGGAGAAACACTTGTTTCTAACTGATGAGGTAAAAGTCCTATTTATTCTCTGTATAAAAAAAATATCTATACTAATGTTTGGATAAAAGCGTCTGCTAAATGGCACATATTATTTGTTATTAAACTCAGCAAAAAAAGAAACGTCCCTTTTCAGGACCCTGACTTTCAAAGATAATTTGTTGAAATCCAAATAACTTCACAGATCTTCATTGTAAAGCGTTTAAACACTGTTTCCCATGGTTCAATGAAGCATAAACAATTAATGAACATGCACCTGTGGAACGGTCGTTAAGACACTAACAGCTTACAGACGGTAGGCAGTTAAGGTCACAGTTATGAAAGCTTAGGACACTAAAGAGGCCTTTCTACTAACCTTGTAAAAACACCAAAAGAAAGATGCCCAGGGTCCCTGCTCATCTGTGTGAACGTGCCTTAGGCATGCTGCAAGGAGGCATGAGTATATAAATTTTTATTATATTTTGGATCTGCCATGAAGGGTTCAAATGTATAAACTTTAGCGTTTGTCTTCCTAGTCTTTTGTTCAGCTGGGGTCCGCAGAGGATGCTGAGATGTTGGTGAAGTACTACACTCTGAATCCACTGACCATCCAGGGAAAGACTGTCCGTTTAAACATCTGTACCAAGTACAAGACCTTGAGGTAAGAATTCCCAAGATTGATTCAGTGCTTCATTATCACATTAGAGGACTTAGTTGGCCTTTTTTTTCCAGAGGTAGCTGTACTGATTGTGGATTGTTGTCTGTCTGTAACAGTGTGGGTTATCACTCCAACAAACTGATGGATGATAAGAGAAGGAGAAGCAACAGTAGTACTGGGCCCAAAGACAGAAGTTCTTCCAGAAGTGGTAAATCTTCCTCTAGCAGCAAAGCCAAAGAGGACAAGAAGGAACCACCAAAAAAAGGAGAGGACTGCGGTGCAGAGAGAAAGGGGGAGAGGTCAGGAGGAGAGGGGGAGGGGTCAGGTGATGAGGTGGCTGGTGTGATGGAGGGAGATGACGCTGAGGAGTGCAAAGGAGAGGGAGACCAAGGTTCACGTGATGATGGGTCGTCAGAGGACAATGCTGAAGACGTGACGGAAGACCCAGAGACGGCTGCCAACACCAGTCTGGAATCCCAGGAGGAGAAGGAACCTGCTCCGGACTCCGATGACGTTCCGAGCACTGCCAAGGTTCTGAGCAGTGGTGATGTCACAGAGAAGGCTGTGGGGTCAGAGGTGGAGGAGGGGACTGTGCCTGGTGCAGAGGAGAAAGCAGAGGGAGAGCCTGAGAGTGAACAGATGGAAACTGAAGACACTACAGATGAGCCAGAGACCGAGGACAAGGATGACATGCCGTCTGCAGAGCCAGCAGAGAGTGAACAGATGCACGAGGAACAACTACCTGCAGACCAGGTAGGTCAACAACAGAAAACTTTTACAGTCCAAGAAAATATTTGTCTTGCTTACAAGTTGGCACTACTCTTGTGTTTTTGTTCTGTTGAGCACAGTGATATATCTCCCTTTAAATGTTTTATATTGTACATATTATAAACATTTATTTTTAATATCTAACTAATATGTTGAATATGTAAATAATATGTTGACATACAGTACCAGTCAGAAGTTTGGACACCTACTCTTCAAAATTGTATAATAATAGTGAAGACATCAAAACTGTTAAATAACACACAGAATCATGCACTAACCAAAAAAGTGTTAAACAAATCTAAATATATTTTGTTTGATTCTTCAAAGTAGCCATCTTTTGCCTTGATGACAGCTTTGCACATTCTTGGCATTCTGTCAACCAGCTTCATGAGGTAGTCACCTGGAATACATTTCAACTAACAGGTGTTCCTGTTAATTTGTGGAATTTCTTTCTGTCTTAATGTGTTTCAGCCAATCAGTTGTGTTGTGACAAGGTAGGGGTTGTATACAGAAGATAGCCCTTTTTGGTAAAAGACCAATACCATATTATGGCAAGAACAGCTCCTATAAACAAAGATAAACAACAGTTCATTACTTTAAGACATGAAGGTCAGTCAATACAGAACATTTCAAGAGCTTTGAAAGTTCCTTAAAGCGCAGTCGCAAAAAACCATCAAAACCACCAGCAATGATGAAATGATGAAATTGGCTCTCATGAGGACCGCCACAGGAATGGAAGACCCAGAGTCCCACAGGAATGGAAGACTCTGGAAGACCCAGAGTTACCTCTGCTGCAGAGGATAAGGTCATTAGAGTTACCAGCCTCGGAAATTGTAGCCCAAATAAATGTTTCGCCGAGTTCAAGTAACAGGCGTATCTCAACATCAACTGTTCAGAGGAGACTATGTGAATCAGGCCTTCATGGTTGAATTGCTGCAAAGAAACCACTACTAAAGGACACCAATAAGAAGTGACTTGCTTGGGCCAAGAAACACGAGAGATGGACATTAGACAGGTGGAAATCTGTCCTTTGGTCTGATGAGTACAAATGTGAGATTTTTGGTTCCAACCGCCGTGTCTTTGTTAGACGCTGAGTAGGTGAACGGAGGATCTCTGCGTGTGTAATTCCCACCGTGAAGCATTGAGGAAGAGGTGTGGGGGTGCTTTGCTGGTCAGTGATTTATTTAGAGTTCAAGGCACATGTAACTCGCATGGCTACCACAGCATTCTGCAGCGATACGCCATCCCATCTGTTTTGGGCTTAGTTCCACTATCATTTGATTTTCAACAGGACAATGACCTAAAACACACCTTCTGGCTGTGTAAGGGCTATTTGACCAAGAAGAAAAGTGATGGAGTGCTGCATCAGACCTAGTCACCCGACCTCAATCCAATAGAGATGGTTTGGGATGGGTTGGACCGCAGAGGGAAGGAAAAGCAGCCAATAAGTGCGAACTCCTTCAAGACTGTTGGAAAAGCATTCCAGGTGAAGCTGGTTGAGAGAATTGCCAAGAGTGCAAAGCTGTCATCAAGGCAAATGATGGCTATTTGAAGAATCTCAAATATATTTTGATTTGTTTAATACTTTTTTGGGGGTTACTACATGACTCCATGTGTTATTTCATAGTTGTGATGTTTTCACTATTATTCTACAATGTAGAAAATAGTAAAAAAAAAAATAAAGGAAAAAACCCTTGAATGAGTATGTGTGTCCAAACCTTTGACTGGTTCTTTATGTTGAATATGTAACGAACATGTTGTTCGTTTCCGTTAGGAGGAGGGCAGCATGGAGCAGGATTTCCCAGAGAACATGGATGACTTTGTGACTCTGGATGAGCTGGCAGAGGACGAGGACTTGGAGAGACAGGACTCCTCATCCAAAGTAAAGTACTCCTCTTCAGGTAAACAACATTAACTTCACCTCTATCATGATGTATGATCATTTAATTTAGGATGATTGATTGATAAGCGTCTGTGGAATTGAAAACCATTGCTACAGTGTCGGCCCGCATGAAAAGTAAGCTCCAGCAACTGTTGTTGGGTGAAAGTAAACAGTTGTGTAATTGTCGCTCTCATCCTCTTTGCAGGAAGCTCTAAGAAAATTGGGGGATTGAGAGTGGTCAACGTTGTGGGATTTAAACGAGCCTATGGTTTTCTGAACGAGATCTTGGCCCTGGCCAAACCCTTCGGTACTGTAGTTCAGCACCTGGTGCTTGACGTGAGACCTGAGGTAAAGTTGGTTGATAGATTAATTTGACAGTTAAAAAGCGGGGGGGGGGGATAAATAAATAATGAAGTCAACTTTTAACTATTGTGTATATTTTCTTTGTTGGTGAACCTAGGCCTTTCTGCAACTCAATTCGGAAGAAGAGGCCAAAGCAATGGTCAATTTCTACAGTGGGAATGTAACACCGACAGTGTGTGGGAAGTCTGTGAAAATCTACCATTCACAGACATACGCTACCATTCAGGTGAGCTCCGTACCTGCAGATTCAGTTTTCCAGCCTTCTACTGTAGAAATTGTTTGTAATGTTTTTTTGTTTGTTCTTCTTGCAGAGTGGGAGAGTGGTATACGTGGGTCAGATTCCCCACTTCAAATCCTCAGATGCCTCTCTTCTGAAAATTGCTGAACCGTTCGGCAAAGTGAGACGCTATTTCCTGAACAGATATCGCAACGAGGTAATGAAATATTTTGTTCTCTCTTCGGGCTACAGAGCTTCTTGGAAAGAGTGGGATACAAAACAAATGTGGATTTCTATTGTATGTTAATTATTTCATTTCTAGTGTTTCATTGAGATGGAACGTGGAGAGGACGCTGAGAGAATGTCTGAGACCTACAAGGACACGCCCCCTAAATTTGAAGGCAAGCGACTAACGGTGTACGTGAGCAGGAAGTACAAACAGCTCAAATACGGGTGAGTCAAACTAAACGACAGTTGGTGTATTTGATGTGAACGTTGTACACTTCAACTTATTTCTGTCACTACTAAGATGGCGACACTAAAGATTAAATGCTCTTTTTCCACACTAGACACCGACCACCAGCCCCTGACTCTGAGGAGAAGAAGAAGCCGTCGAAGAGGGAGCGATCAGGCAGTGAAACGAGCTCCCACAGGAGCTCCGCAGCCAAAAGCTCAGCCAAACAGGATGAAGAACCTCCAGTCAAGAAGTCCAGAGAGGAGACTGCATCTTCATCAGCAGACGAGTCTGACAAAGAAGACGAGGAGGAGATGGTGGAGACGCCCACTGAGCAGAGTGAGGTAGAGGTTAGGAAGGAGGACGACGAGGTACAGGGAGAGCACGAGCACGGTCAATCCTCTGAGACCTCAGCTGTACACAAGATTGACACTGATATGGTAAGTTTATCTGGCTTAGGTTGTTCTGAAAATGTCACCATATTCACTATAGTGTATTACTACGGATCACAGTCCTATGGGGCTTTGGTCAAACGTAGTTCGCTGTCATCATCAGCAATCCCTCTATGATGACCTGATGGGGAATATGACCCCATTCTGGGATGTAAACCCCAGGCGGTTTTAGTTTGTCAACCAAAAGTAGTATCTTCAGGAACTGACTCTCTATTGTTCTGTGCCGTAGAACATCAAAATGGAGGAAAACGAGACGGACATTTCCATAGTGAGTGTGAGGAGCGTTGAGGAGAATGGAGAGACTGCCTGCACACCATCCCAGGCTGAGGGAAAGCTTTCATCAACCAGCCCGGTTCCTCTGGGGCCGTATGAGTCTAACAACCCAGTGGGTAAGGACATGCTCAGATTAATACTCGAGGAGGAAATGGTTTTCTATGTGTTTAGAAATACTACTTTTAATTTTTTTTATAACATATAGAATAATTTTATTTTTCTGTCAGACCACTTTTGTCTTGTCCAACACATTAAAAATATATGCACTACATAGACAAGAGTATCTGGACACCCCTTTCATTTAGTGGATTCAGTCATTTTTTTTGTTGTAGCAGACAGGTGTATAAAATCATGTAAACAGCCATGCAATCTCCATAGACAAACATTGGCAGTAGAATGGCCTTACTGAAGAGCTCAGTGACTTTCAATTTATGTCCTGCTAGAGCTGCCCAAGGTCAACTGTAAGTGTTATTGTGAAGTGGAAACGTCTAGGAGCAACAGCTTCTCAACCACGAAGTGGTAGGGCTCACAGAACGGGGCCGTCGAGTTCGGAAGCACGTAGAAAGTTGTCTGGCCTCGGTTGTGAGTTCAAAATGGCCTCTGGAATCGTCAGCACAGGAACTGTTCGTCGGGAGATCCTTGAAATGGGTTTCCATGGCAACACGAGCCTAAGATCACCATGCGTTATAACAAGCGTCGGCTGGAGTGGTGTAAAGCTCGCCACCATTGGACTCTGGAGCAGTGGAAATGCGTTCTCTGGAGTGATGAATCACGCTTCACCATCTGGCAGTCCGACGGACGAATCTGGGTTGGGCGGATGCCAGGAGAACGCTACCTGCCCCAATCCATAGTGCCAACTGTTAAGTTTGGTGGAGGAGGAATAATGGTCTGGGGCTGTTTTTCATGGTTCGGCCTAGGCCCTTTAGTTACAGTGAAGGGAGATCTTAACCTTACAGCATACAATGACTTTCTAGACAGTTCTGTGCTTCCAACTTTGTGGCAACAGTTTGGGGAAGGCCCTTTCCTGTTTCAGCATGACAATGCCCCATGTGCACAAAGCAAGTTTCATACAGAAATGGTTTGTTAAGATCGGTGTGGAAGAACTTGACTGGCCTGCACAGAGCCCTGACCTTAACCCCATCGAACACCTTTGGGATGAATTGGAACGCCGACTACGAGCCAGGCCTTATCGCCCAATATCAGTGCCTGACCTCACTAATGCTCATGTGGCTGAATGGAAGTTCCATCATCTAGTGGACAGCCTTCCCAGAAGAGTGGAGGCTGTTATAGCAGCAATGCTCCAACATCTAGTGGAAAGCCTTCCCAGAAGAGTGGAGGCTGTTATAGCAGCAATGTTCCAACATCTAGTGGAAAGCCTTCCCAGAATAGTGGAGGCTGTTATAGCAGTGAAAGGGGGGCGGGGCAACTTTATAATAATTCCCATGATTTTGGGAATGTTCAACGACCATGTAGATTATATCATATTTCATACATCAAATCAAATGTTATTTGTCACATGCCCTGAATAGAACAGGTGTAGACCTTTTTTTTGTGAAATTCTTCCAACCAAACATCATAGTGACTCTGTCTGATTGCAGGTGTTGAATATGTGAAGATGGGGTACTACTGTAGAGTCTGTTTCCTGTTCTATTCCAATGAGGAGACGGCCAAGAAGGTTCACTGCAGCAGTCAATCTCACTACCAAAAACTCAAGGTAAACATATACAATATTGTAGTCAATTAGCAGATATGCCAAAATGATTTAAGCAGTCATTTAAAGCTCTGACACAAAACACACCAATACGTCTCTCACTTTGTATCAAACAGTTGTCAGCATCCAGAAAAAAAAACATTTTGTTCTGAAATCTAAATGCTGTCTTTTTTTCTTTCTTTTTTTCAGAAACATCTGGAAAAGGAGAAGGCCAAAGCTCAAAGTACCAGAGGGACAAAGACTCCTGTTTAGGAATGATGACAAGTGTTGGAAATGTTTACGCTTGGATAGAGTTTGTTTGTAACGGAAGAGTGGATGTTTCAGCTATTTTCTTTTTTTGTCTTTTTTTTTTTTTTAAGCTTTCATGTTTAGTCATACAGTCTTGTAACTCTTTATTTTAACCAATGTACTGTACCAGGAGGAACCAACCATGAATGGGTCTGGAGAATGTAGGGTTTTTTTTTGCCTGGTTTTGTTTTTAATATTTTCTGATAACTCTTCTTGCTAAATTTGTTAAGTGCAAGACACGTTTTTGATTTGTGTTGAAGTCATAGGACGACATCCCTCTCAGATGCTGGTCTTTTGATTGGTTCCCCGACTGTTGCAGAGACAAGAAATAACGTAACCAATTATATTAGAGCAAGTGTCTAAAGGTTGATCATTTTTAATAAATGCCTCCCATGCAGATGTTCAGATAATTGCATTGCTTGGATGTATAATGAACAAAAATATAAATTCAACTTGTAATGTGTTCCCACGTTTCATGAGTTGAATAAAAGATCCCAGAAAAGTTTTGTTTATCTGAAAACATATTTCTCAAATGTTGTCAACAAATGTTTCCTTCCCTGTCAGTGAGCATTTCTCCTTTGCCAAGATAATCCATCCACCTGACAGGTGTGGCATATCAAGAAGCTGATTAAACAGCATGATCATTACACAGATGCACCTTGTGCTGGGGGGACCATAAAAGGCCACTAAAATGTGCTGTTTTGTCAAAACAATGCCACAGATGTCTCAATTGGTATGCTGACTGGACAGCTGATGAAACTGGGTTTGCACAACCAAAGAATTCCTGCACAAACTCAGAAACCATCTCGGGGAAGCTCACCTGCGTGCTCTTCATCTTCACCATGCTCTTGACCCAACTGCAGTTTGGCGTCGTAACCAACTTCAGTGGGAAAATGCTCACCTTCGATGGCCACTGCCACGCTGGAGAAGTGTGCTCTTCGGGCAGATGGCAAACAACTTGTATGGCGTCGTGTTGTTTGAGTGATTTGCTGATGTCAACGGAGTGCCCCATAGTGGCTGTGGGGTTATGGTATGGGCAGGCATAAACTACGGACAACGGAACACAATTGCATTTTATCGATGGCAATTTGAATGCGCAGAGACACCGTGATGAGATCCTGAAGCCCATTGTGTCATTCATCTGCCGCCATCACCTCATGTTTCAGCATGATAATGCACAGCCACATGTCTCAATTATCTGTACACAATTCCTGGAAGCTGAAAATGTTCCAGTTCTTCCATGGCCTGCATACTCCCCAGACATGTCACCCATTGAGCATGTTTGGGATGCTCTGGATCGACGTGTACGACAGCGTTCCAGCTCCCGCCAATATCCAGCAACTTCGCGCAGCCATTGAAGAGGAGTGGAACAACAGTTTGAACAACTCTATGTGAAGGATATTTTTTTTCTGCTGCATGAGGTAAATGGTGATCACCAGACACTGACTGGTTTTCTGATCCACACCCCTACCTCTTTCTTTCTAAAAAGCTATCTGTGACCAACAGATGCATATCTATATTCCCAGTCATGTGAAATCCATCCATTTAAGACCATAATTTATTTATTTGAATTCCCTTTTTTTTTTTGTATGAACTGTTGCAGGTTGAGTTTTCTATTTTTGTTCAGTGTATATTGGCATGTTACTGGAGGAGAATGGGTACACAGAAATGTGTTGAGAGCCCCCTCTTATTGTGAGCATGCACTTTACACACACAGTTCATGTTGAGACCAGCAGATGGTGTTATTGTTCCTACTATACACACACGAGTCAACAGGGCTAAGGATGATCGTTTTTCTCAGGATTACTTGTGATTGCTACTTTTCCCAGTGACTTCACAAAGCAATCTTAAATGAAATTGCGCTTTTCACAAAAAAAAAACAATATTTGTATAAATCAATATTTTTCAATTTGACACGTTAAAAAGGTATCTAAATTCAACATGCTAAAAGCTTCACTATTTGGTGGATAATTTAGGGGACGCACCAAATCCACCTTTCATCCAGATGGATCCATACTGTTTTCTGTGTCCACTGTCCTTCACAACGCCAAGTTCCCCTGAATGGCAACTCATGGACAAAGGTCTGGTCGCCTGCATGTTGAAAAATGATCGTTCCTAGGAGGCTTGGAGGGAGGAGAAACCAAAATGCGAGTTGTATCAATCCTCCCTGGAAAGAGGTCCTGACATTCCCTTTAGTCCCCTCTCTTTCCAGTTTTTAGAGTCTGTTCTTTGAGCTGGAATATAAAGGCAGTAGTGGCTATAGATCAGACTGCAGCACCATTGTCTCCTGAGCAGGTCACCCCCCCCTCCCAGGCTGGCGCTATGCATGTAGATGAGGCCAGGGCAGATGTCCACAAATATTTTGGGGTTTGTTGCGGGGAGTCTCCGAACAAAAAGGCTTGTCCGTCCCTAACCGAGGAGGGTTCTCTCCTTTGGGACTTCCTATTCTGTCTGCGTGCCAAATTATTTCAGAGGAGAGGACCAAGCAAGGTTTTATATCATTAGGCTTGATATCAAGGAGAGTGCTGGAGTCGCAGTGGGAGAATGTGTACAGATGTCCCAGCAGAGTCACAAGTTCATGACCCTGGTGTGTTGCAGGCACACCCTCGGTGCATCTCATCATCAGGCTCTGGCTACGACCCTCGGTGCATCTCATCATCAGGCTCTGGCTACGACCCTCGGTGCATCTCATCATCAGGCTCTGGCTACGACCCTCATTGCATCTCATCAGGCTCTGGCTACGACCCTGGTTGATGTTGGTAAAGGATCTCTGGCTACGACCCTGCTTGATGTTAGTAAAGGATCTCTGGCTACGACCCTGCTTGATGTTAGTAAAGGATCTCTGGCTACGACCCTGGTTGATATTAGTAAAGGATCTCTGGCTACGACCCTGCTTGATATTAGTAAAGAATCTCTGGCTACGACCCTGCTTGATATTAGTAAAGGATCTCTGGCTACGACCCTGCTTGATATTAGTAAAGGATCTCTGGCTACGACCCTGCTTGATATTAGTAAAGGATCTCCTGACCCTGCTTGATATTAGTAAAGGATCTCTGGCTACGACCCTGCTTGATATTAGTAAAGGATCTCTGGCTAAACGACCCTGCTTGATATTAGTAAAGGATCTCTGGCTACGACCCTGCTTGATATTAGTAAAGGGCCTCTGGCTACGACCCTGCTTGATATTAGTAAAGGATCTCTGGCTACGACCCTGCTTGATATTAGTAAAGGATCTCTGGCTACGACCCTGCTTGATATTAGTAAAGGATCTCTTGCTACGACCCTGCTTGATGTTAGTAAAGGGCCTCTGGCTACGACCCTGCTTGATATTAGTAAAGGATCTCTGGCTACGACCCTGCTTGATGTTAGTAAAGGGCCTCTGGCTACGACCCTGCTTGATATCAGTAAAGGGCCTCTGGCTACGACCCTGCTTGATATTAGTAAAGGATCTCTGGCTACGACCCTGCTTGATATTAGTAAAGGATCTCTGGCTACGACCCTGCTTGATGTTAGTAAAGGGCCTCTGGCTACGACCCTGCTTGATATTAGTAAAGGGCCTCTGGCTACGACCCTGGTTGATGTTAGTAAAGGGCCTCTGGCTACGTCCCTGCTTGATATCAGTAAAGGGCCTCTGGATATTAGTAAAGGGCCTCTGGATCTACGACCCTGCTTGATATTAGTAAAGGGCCTCTGGCTACGACCCTGGTTGATGTTAGTAAAGGGCCTCTGGCTACGTCCCTGCTTGATATCAGTAAAGGGCCTCTGGCTACGACCCTGGTTGATGTTAGTAAAGGGCCTCTGGCTACGACCCTGCTTGATATCAGTAAAGGGCCTCTGGCTACGACCCTGCTTGATATCAGTAAAGTGCCTCTGGCTACGACCCTGCTTGATATCAGTAAAGGGCCTCTGGCTACGACCCTGGTTGATGTTAGTAAAGGGCCTCTGGCTACGTCCCTGCTTGATATCAGTAAAGGGCCTCTGGCTACGACCCTGGTTGATGTTAGTAAAGGGCCTCTGGCTACGACCCTGGTTGATGTTAGTAAAGGATCTCTGGCTACGACCCTGCTTGATGTTAGTAAAGGATCTCTGGCTACGACCCTGCTTGATGTTAGTAAAGGATCTCTGGCTACGACCCTGGTTGATATTAGTAAAGGATCTCTGATATTAGTAAAGGATCTCTGTGCTACGACCCTGCTTGATATTAGTAAAGGATCTCTGGCTACGACCCTGCTTGATATTAGTAAAGGATCTCTGGCTCTTGACCCTGCTACGACCCTGCTTGATTAGTAAAGGATCTCTGGCTACGACCCTGCTTGATATTAGTAAAGGATCTCTGGCTACGACCCTGCTTGATATTAGTAAAGGATCTCTGGCTACGACCCTGCTTGATATTAGTAAAGGATCTCTGGCTACGACCCTGCTTGATATTAGTAAAGGATCTCTGGCTACGACCCTGCTTGATGTTAGTAAAGGGCCTCTGGCTACGACCCTGCTTGATATTAGTAAAGGGCCTCTGGCTACGACCCTGCTTGATATTAGTAAAGGATCTCTGGCTACGACCCTGCTTGATATTAGTAAAGGATCTCTGGCTACGACCCTGCTTGATATTAGTAAAGGATCTCTTGCTACGACCCTGCTTGATGTTAGTAAAGGGCCTCTGGCTACGACCCTGCTTGATATTAGTAAAGGATCTCTGGCTACGACCCTGCTTGATGTTAGTAAAGGACCCTGCTTGATGTTAGTAAAGGGCCTCTGGCTACGACCCTGCTTGATATCAGTAAAGGGCCTCTGGCTACGACCCTGCTTGATATTAGTAAAGGATCTCTGGCTACGACCCTGCTTGATATTAGTAAAGGATCTCTGGCTACGACCCTGCTTGATGTTAGTAAAGGGCCTCTGGCTACGACCCTGCTTGATATTAGTAAAGGGCCTCTGGCTACGACCCTGGTTGATGTTAGTAAAGGGCCTCTGGCTACGACCCTGCTTGATATCAGTAAAGGGCCTCTGGCTACGACCCTGCTTGATATTAGTAAAGGGCCTCTGGCTACGACCCTGGTTGATGTTAGTAAAGGGCCTCTGGCTACGACCCTGCTTGATATTAGTAAAGGGCCTCTGGCTACGACCCTGCTTGATATTAGTAAAGGGCCTCTGGCTACGACCCTGCTTGATGTTAGTAAAGGGCCTAAAGGACCCTCTTGATATCAGTAAAGGGCCCTGCTTGATATCAGTAAAGTGCCTCTGGCTACGACCCTGCTTGATATCAGTAAAGGGCCTCTGGCTACGACCCTGGTTGATGTTAGTAAAGGGCCTCTGGCTACGTCCCTGCTTGATATCAGTAAAGGGCCTCTGGCTACGACCCTGGTTGATGTTAGTAAAGGATCTCTGGCTACGACCCTGGTTGATGTTGGTAAAGGATCTCTGGCTACGACCCTGCTTGATGTTAGTAAAGGATCTCTGGCTACGACCCTGCTTGATGTTAGTAAAGGATCTCTGGCTACGACCCTGGTTGATATTAGTAAAGGATCTCTGGCTACGACCCTGCTTGATATTAGTAAAGGATCTCTGGCTACGACCCTGCTTGATATTAGTAAAGGATCTCTGGCTACCCTGCTTGATATTAGTAAAGGACCCTGCTTGATATTAGTAAAGGATCTCTGGCTACGACCCTGCTTGATATTAGTAAAGGATCTCTGGCTACGACCCTGCTTGATATTAGTAAAGGATCTCTGGCTATTAGTAAACCCTGCTACGACCCTTGATATTAGTAAAGGATCTCTGGCTACGACCCTGCTTGATATTAGTAAAGGATCTCTGGCTACGACCCTGCTTGATGTCAGTAAAGGGCCTCTGGCTACGACCCTGCTTGATATCAGTAAAGGGCCTCTGGCTACGACCCTGCTTGATATTAGTAAAGGATCTCTGGCTACGACCCTGCTTGATATTAGTAAAGGATCTCTGGCTACGACCCTGCTTGATGTTAGTAAAGGGCCTCTGGCTACGACCCTGCTTGATATTAGTAAAGGGCCTCTGGCTACGACCCTGGTTGATGTTAGTAAAGGGCCTCTGGCTACGTCCCTGCTTGATATCAGTAAAGGGCCTCTGGCTACGACCCTGCTTGATATTAGTAAAGGGCCTCTGGCTACGACCCTGCTTGATATTAGTAAAGGGCCTCTGGCTACGACCCTGGTTGATGTTAGTAAAGGGCCTCTGGCTACGACCCTGCTTGATATCAGTAAAGGATCTCTGGCTACGACCCTGCTTGATATTAGTAAAGGGCCTCTGGCTACGACCCTGGTTGATGTCAGTAAAGGGCCTCTGGCTACGACCCTGGTTGATGTTAGTAAAGGGCCTACATGTGACATGTTGCCCAAATCTTATGCTTCTTTCTTGATTGACCTGTTGGGACAGCAGCAACATGGTACCAGCATTCTAATCCATGTTCCGTTGCTGGGAGTGATATTGGTCATTTTGCAGGTTTACAGAATCTACACAGTATTGGTTGAAATGAAAAAGCCAGAAGAAGTCAAGATGCACAACAACAAAAAAGTTATTCATTTGTTAATGCACATGTTGTGTGACAGAGAGAGAAGTTACATTATATTAGACTCATGCTGGCCTTCCTGTAAACTATCATCATATTATTGGAAACAAAGAGGGTTTATTCCAAGCATTTGCTCCCAAAATCATCCTGAAATCAATCACTCCAAACCATCCAGGACACTTAATCACCTTTAAGTGATAATGGTATTATTCTAGCTTTTAGCAGGATACCTTTTCATGGTAACGGGATCACAGGTAAGTGGCGTTGCCTCTATCCCTTAAGTGACACTTCATCTTCAGGTGTCATCACCCAGAAAAAAATCTGAATTTGTTTCTGTGGCTAATGACGAGATATACTCCTTTATTTTCAAATTACATGCAAGGACTGATTTAAAAACAATATTCTGAACATGAACTCTTCCAAATTATTCGCTAGTTTATTATGACCATTTAAAGATTTCTGTTTAGATATTACTGTAGATGCCCTCAAATACATTTTGAGGTAAAAAAACAAAAACAATGGTTTATACTCACAATAAAACCTGCATGAGCAAGTTCGTGAAATTCATTTCTGAAAAGTGTGAAAAACAGATTTCTTGGGACAAAGTAGATTGAGGTTCTCTTGTTGCTTTTTGCCTGTGTTCTGCTCTGTTGGAGGGATGGAGGAAGGGAGAGAGATATATAACAGACAAGCTCCAACACGAGGCTTAAGGGATTAAGTTCATTCTCACTGCCAGTCCGTTCGTCACCTAACCGATGCCCTCCACCATGCAGCCCTCTTAATGTGCTACCGTGTTTTGTGATTGGCCGATCCAGTCCACTGAACAATAGTAAGAAGGATGAGTGACTCCAGAGAGGGGCTCGAGAAAATATCCCCGGGGTACGAGTAGCCTCCTATTCAAACTTAGTTCAAGTTGCATGGGCCTTGTTCCCACATAGATGCACTTGGTGGCCCGACACAGGTGTCATATACAATGTCTGTGACGTTTTTCACAACCATTGCTTGATTCTAACAGTCTTACATGGACATGTATGGACTAACAACCAGGGATATGTATTTGTTTGGTATCATAAGCATATATCCTAGATTAGACATTTGACAATCTGAAATGTCTATGACCGTTGTAGACTTTTCGAGAACTAAAGAAACGGTTGTTCTAAGATCAGCCCATACATAGACTCTACCTCCAATGACGTGTTAAATCAGTGAGCAAGTTGCTCTCATACACTGTAATTGTCCAAACTCTTGGTCATCAAGTCTATCTTTGTTCCTAAAGTCTTTTTTCAGACTCCCGTTTTAACACAGGGTACTTATGATACACCCAAGCTCCATGGAGTAGCCTGATCTTGTTAACTTCTTTCTGCTAGTGGGCAGTATTTGGAAGTTTGGATGAATGAGGTGCCCAAAGTTAACTGCCTGTTACTCAGGCCCAGAAGCTAGGATATGTGTATACTTGGTAGTATTGGATGTAACACACTCCAAAGTTTCCAAAACTGTTGAAATAATGTCTGTGAGTATAACAGAACTGATATGGCAGGCATAAACCTGAGGACAATGCATCCAGAATTAGATTTTTTCAGCTCACCTCTGATTACAATGGCTGGGAATGGGAATATAAAAGGAAGTCCTCCCAGATTGCAGTTCCTAGGGCTTCCACTAGATGTCAACAGTCTTCGGAAAGAGTTTCTGGCTTGTTTTTTTAAAAATGAGCTAGAATTTGTAGTTTTTCTATGTGGCTCCCATTTTGGCTGTGGTGTTAATAGCTCTTTCCGGTGAGTGTGCGTACTTCGTTATTTTTCTCCGGTAATGGTCTCCGGTATTCTCCGTCTAAATTTGATCATTTATTTACATAATAGGGGTACCTGAGGATTGATTAGGAACGTTGTTTAACTTGTTTAGAAGAAGTATATTGGTAATTTACGGATTAATTTTGCATGGATTTTGAACGTTGAAAACCGGTGGATTACTGAGTCAGGCGCGCCATTGAAACATACTTTTTGGGGATATAAAGAAGGACTTTATCGAACAAAAGGACCATTTGTGATGTAGCTGGGACCCTTGGGATTGCAACCAGATGAAGATCTTCAAAGGTAAGCGATTTATTTTATTGCTATTTCTGACTTTTGTGACACATCTGCTTGGTTGTAAAATGTATGTAATGTTTTTGTGTGCGGGGCGCTGTCCTCAGATAATCTCATGGTGTGTTTTCACTGTAAAGCCTTTTTGCAATCTGACAGTTAAGCTTTTAAATGTTGTATGATCCTTGTATTTTCAAGGAATGTTTGATATTACGATTTCTGTAATTTGAATTTGTTTGTCCTTCGTATTATCTCCTCAGACGTCCGTGTTGAGATGGTCAATGATTGGTTGATGATACACAATACAACTAAGGCCTCTGAATCTACACTACAGGGCCTGCGGAACTACAATACAGGGCTTCCAGTACTACAGTACAGGGCCTCTGGAACTACAGTACAGGGCCTTTGGAACTACAGTACAGGGCCTCTGGAACTACAGTACAGGGCCTCTGGAACTACAGTACAGGGCCTCTGGAACTACAGTACAGGGCTTCCAGTACTACAGTACAGGGCTTCCGGAACTACAGTACAGGGCTTCCAGAACTACAGTCCAGGGCCTCCGGAACTACAGTCCAGGGCTTCCGGAACTACAGTACAGGGCCTCCGGAACTACAGTCCAGGGCCTCCGGAACTACAGTACAGGGCCTCCGGAACTACAGTACAGGGCCTCTGGAACTACAGTACAGGGCCTCTGGAACTACAGTACAGGACCTCCGGAACTACAGTACAGGGCTTCCGGAACTACAATTCAAGGTCTCCAGAACTACAATACAGGCCTCTGGAACTTTGGGAACCTCCACGATGAGCAACCAGATAGACAGAGCTTGTTAAATGTGACTGACTAGGAGAGATGCTCTGTGAATGGATCCCGTAAGGATTCATTAAGACCATAGATAGCTGTAAGGATCAGAGAGGCTGTGGACTGAACTGGCCTTGGTCTAACTGATGTTGTTGTCACTGAGTGCTTTGAGTTGGATGTGGACCTCACAGCCTCACACTCCTTTTGACTCCATCTTGGTAGTGTGTCTCACACTTGAGAGGTGTCTATCTGTCTGGCCCGATGAGTGGTGTCTGTCTGGCTGGCTGGCCCGATGAGAGGTGTCTATCTGGCTGGCCCGATGAGAGGTGTCTGTCTGGCTGTCCCCATTGGGGATGGGAGAGATGTGCTTGAGAAGGTGAAGACACCACCAGATTAGTGCAGAGAGGGATCCAGTGTCTTAGTCTATTGATAAGGCAGCATCTCTGAGGGCTCTCTGGGTGTATTGATGAGGCAGCATCTCTGAGGGCTCTCTGGGTGTATTGATAAGGCAGCATCTCTGAGGGCTCTCTGGATGTATTGATAAGGCAGCATCTCTGAGGGCTCTCTGGGTGTATTGATGAGGCAGCATCTCTGAGGGCTCTCTGGGTGTATTGATGAGGCAGCATCTCTGAGGGCTCTCTGGGTGTATTGATGAGGCAGCATCTCTGAGGGCTCTCTGGGTGTATTGATGAGGCAGCATCTCTGAGGGCTCTCTGGGTGTATTGATGAGGCAGCATCTCTGAGGGCTCTCTGGGTGTATTGATGAGGCAGCAGCTCTGAGGGCTCTCTGGGTGTATTGATGAGGCAGCAGCTCTGAGGGCTCTCTGGGTGTATTGATGAGGCAGCAGCTCTGAGGGCTCTCTGGGTGTATTGATGAGGCAGCAGCTCTGAGGGCTCTCTGGGTGTATTGATGAGGCAGCAGCTCTGAGGGCTCTCTGGGTGTATTGATGAGGCAGCAGCTCTGAGGGCTCTCTGGGTGTATTGATGAGGCAGCAGCTCTGAGGGCTTTCTGGGTGTATTGATGAGGCAGCAGCTCTGAGGGCTCTCTGGGTGTATTGATGAGGCAGCAGCTCTGAGGGCTCTCTGGGTGTATTGATGAGGCAGCAGTTCTGAGGGCTCTCTGGGACAATAGGGAGTCATTGAGTATTTTGCTCAGCAACAAGAGAAATCGTTCAGACAACTGCTACTAATTGGTCTAGTCCGTTGGCTAGACCAATTAGGGACTGCGTAGGTTGGTTACTGTAAAGCTCCAATTAGGGACTGCCTAGGTTGGTTACTGTAAAGCTCCAATTAGGGACTGCCTAGGTTGGTTACTGTAAAGCTCCAATTAGGGACTGCCTAGGTTGGTTACTGTAAAGCTCCAATTAGGGACTGCATAGGTTGGTTACTGTAAAGCTCCAATTAGGGACTGCATAGGTTGGTTACTGTAAAGCTCCAATTAGGGACTGCATAGGTTGGTTACTGTAAAGCTCCAATTAGGGACTGCATAGGTTGGTTACTGTAAAGCTCCAATTAGGGACTGCATAGGTTGGTTACTGTAAAGCTCCAATTAGGGACTGCCTAGGTTGGTTACTGTAAAGCTCCAATTAGGGACTGCCTAGGTTGGTTACTGTAAAGCATTTTGTGACAACTGCTGATGTAGAAAGGGCTTTATAAATTAATTTGATTGATTGTGAACATATTTTGTGTTGTCACGTAAGGTCGTTGAAGTATAACAGAAATGTGATTGTAATAGTATCAGAATGTGTAACTTTCAGCCATAGGTAAATGGTTTCAGTTCATAATGGAATCAACCATACTGCCATCACACGCAAAAACGTGCACTAGTTCATGCAATGCTTCTCCTTATTCCTAAATCTGTAACAAAACATGGACCATACAAACCATGGATACTCACCCATGTAGACTAATCTGGAAATATTACCCCCAGTCTCCACATGGAATAATTAGTGTAGAATAATTGGTCACTGGTTTGTATAGTGTAAAAGGAAAGGCCTACTAACACAAACAATTGCATTACAGTTAGTTGCCCCAATTATCTGAAACAACCAGGGATTGTGTTGATTAGCATGGAGTTATGCAAATCTGCACTGTGAGTTTCTTTGTTGTATACATACATCCCTGGAGAGGCCAGGCCGGACGAGCCTGTGAAAACCATACCTGTTTTCTTCTCCTAACCCACATGTCCCCCAGCACCAGACCAGTACATGAAGCCTAGGTTAAAGGGAATAATCCCAGGGACGACCTCGCTTTGTCACCTCACTTGTCTGAAACAGAACAGAGAGTGGGGAAGGAGGGAAAGAGGGCGAGAGGGGACCAAAAATAAATAAATGCAGCTACACATTAAATCCACAACATTGAAGGGACCTCTGACCTCTGGTTTCAAATGGAGAAGAATGAGAGGATAGAAGGAAACACTTTATAACTGTAGACTGAAACCCCTGACAGAACCAATCAGGCCCTCCTTTAGCCTTTATAACTCTAGACTGAAACCCTTGACAGAACCAATCAGGCCCTCCTTTAGCCTGTATAACTCTAGACTGAAACCCCTGACAGAACCAATCAGGCCCTCCTTTAGCCTGTATAACTCTAGACTGAAACCCCTGACAGAACCAATCAGGCCCTCCTTTAGCCTTTATAACTCTAGACTGAAACCCCTGACAGAACCAATCAGGCCCTCCTTTAGCCTGTATAACTCTAGACTGAAACCCCTGACAGAACCAATCAGGCCCTCCTTTAGCCTGTATAACTCTAGACTGAAACCCCTGACAGAACCAATCAGGCCCTCCTTTAGCCTGTATAACTCTAGACTGAAACCCCTGACAGAACCAACCAGGCCCTCCTTTAGCCTGTATAACTCTAGACTGAAACCCCTGACAGAACCAATCAGGCCGTCCTTTAGCCTTTATAGCTAACTGTAGACTGAAACCCCCACTAAAGACTCCTCCTTGGGGTTTTATAACTCCAGACTGAAACCTCCACTAAAGACCCCTCCTTTTGGTTATATAACTGTAGACTGAAACCTCCACTAAAGACTCCTCCTTATGGTTATATAACTGTAGACTGAAAACCTCCACTAAAGACCCCTCCTTATGGTTATATACTGTAACTCTAGACTGAAACCTCCACTAAAGACCCCTCCTTTTGGTTATATACTGTAACTCTAGACTGAAACCTCCACTAAAGACTCCTCCTTTTGGTTATATAACTGTAGACTGAAACCTCCACTAAAAACCCCTCCTTATGGTTATATACTGTAACTCTAGACTGAAACCTCCACTAAAGACTCCTCCTTATGGTTATATAACTGTAGACTGAAACCTCCACTAAAGACCCCTCCTTTTGGTTATATAACTGTAGACTGAAACCTCCACTAAAGAACCCTCCTTTTGGTTATATAACTGTAGACTGAAACCTCCACTAAAGACTCCTCCTTATGGTTATATAACTGTAGACTGAAACCTCCACTAAAGACTCCTCCTTTTGGTTATATAACTGTAGACTGAAACCTCCACTAAAGACTCCTCCTTTTGGTTATATAACTGTAGACTGAATCCTCCATTAAAGACCCCTCATTTTGTTTATAGAACTGTAGACTGAAAACTCCACTAAAGACCCCTCCTTTTGGTTATATACTGTAACTCTAGACTGAAACCTCCACTAAAGACTCCTCCTTATGGTTATATAACTGTAGACTGAAACCTCCACTAAAGACCCCTCCTTATGGTTATATAACTGTAGACTGAAACCTCCACTAAAGACCCCTCCTTATGGTTATATAACTGTAGACTGAAACCTCCACTAAAGACTCCTCCTTTTGGTTATATAACTGTAGACTGAAACCTCCACTAAAGAACCCTCCTTTTGGTTATATAACTCTAGACTGAAACCTCCACTAAAGACCCCTCCTTATGGTTATATACTGTAACTGTAGACTGAAACCTCCACTAAAGACCCTCCTTATGGTTATATACTGTAACTCTAGACTGAAACCTCCACTAAAGACTCCTCCTTATGGTTATATAACTCTAGACTGAAACCTCCACTAAAGACTCCTCCTTTTGGTTATATAACTGTAGACTGAAACCTCCACTAAAGACCCCTCCTTATGGTTATATACTGTAACTCTAGACTGAAACCTCCACTAAAGACTCCTCCTTATGGTTATATAACTGTAGACTGAAACCTCCACTAAAGACCCTCCTTTTGGTTATATACCTGTAGACTGAAACCTCCACTAAAGACGCCTCCTTTTGGTTATATACTGTAACTGTAGACTGAAACCTCCACTAAAGACCCTCCTTATGGTTATATACTGTAACTCTAGACTGAAACCTCCACTAAAGACTCCTCCTTATGGTTATATAACTCTAGACTGAAACCTCCACTAAAGACTCCTCCATTTGGTTATATAACTGTAGACTGAAACCTCCACTAAAGACCCCTCCTTATGGTTATATACTGTAACTCTAGACTGAAACCTCCACTAAAGACTCCTCCTTATGGTTATATAACTCCAGACTGAAACCTTCACTAAAGACCCCTCCTTTTGGTTATATAACTGTAACTCTAGACTGAAACCTCCACTATAAAGACTCCTCCTTATGGTTATATAACTCTAGACTGAAACCTCCACTAAAGACTCCTCCTTATGGTTATATACTGTAACTCTAGACTGAAACCTCCACTAAAGACCCTCCTTATCGTTATATACTGTAACTCTAGACTGAAACCTCCACTAAAGACTCCTCCTTTTGGTTATATAACTGTAGACTGAAACCTCCACTAAAGACCCCTCCTTATGGTTATATAACTCTAGACTGAAACCTCCACTAAAGACTCCTCCTTTTGGTTATATAACTGTAGACTGAAACCTCCACTAAAGACCCCTCCTTATGGTTATATAACTCTAGACTGAAACCTCCACTAAAGACTCCTCCTTTTGGTTATATAACTGTAGACTGAAACCTCCACTAAAGACCCTCCTTTTGGTTATATAACTGTAGACTGAAACCTCCACTAAAGACCACTCCTTTTGGTTATATAACTGTAGACTGAAACCTCCACTAAAGACCCCTCCTTTTGGTTATATAACTGTAGACTGGAACCTCCACTAAAGACTCCTCCTTTTGGTTATATAACTCTAGACTGAAACCTCCACTAAAGACTCCTCCTTATGGTTATATACTGTAACTCTAGACTGAAACCTCCACTAAAGACCCTCCTTATCGTTATATACTGTAACTCTAGACTGAAACCTCCACTAAAGACTCCTCCTTTTGGTTATATAACTGTAGACTGAAACCTCCACTAAAGACCCCTCCTTATGGTTATATAACTCTAGACTGAAACCTCCACTAAAGACTCCTCCTTTTGGTTATATAACTGTAGACTGAAACCTCCACTAAAGACCCCTCCTTATGGTTATATAACTCTAGACTGAAACCTCCACTAAAGACTCCTCCTTTTGGTTATATAACTGTAGACTGAAACCTCCACTAAAACCTCCTTTTGGTTATATAACTAAGAGAAACCTCCACTAAAGACCACTCCTTTTGGTTATATAACTGTAGACTGAAACCTCCACTAAAGACCCCTCCTTTTGGTTATATAACTGTAGACTGGAACCTCCACTAAAGACTCCTCCTTTTGGTTATATAACTGTAGACTGAAACCTCCACTAAAGACTCCTCCTTTTGGTTATATAACTGTAGACTGAAACCTCCACTAAAGACTCCTCCTTTTGGTTATATAACTGTAGACTGAAACCTCCACTAAAGACCCCTCCTTATGGTTATATAACTCTAGACTGAAACCTCCACTAAAGACTCCTCCTTATGATTATATACTGTAACTCTAGACTGAAACCTCCACTAAAGACCCCTCCTTTTGATTATATAACTGTAGACTGAAACCTCCACTAAAGACTCCTCCTTATGGTTATATACTGTAACTCTAGACTGAAACCTCCACTAAAGACCCTCCTTATCGTTATATACTGTAACTCTAGACTGAAACCTCCACTAAAGACTCCTCCTTTTGGTTATATAACTGTAGACTGAAACCTCCACTAAAGACTCCTCCTTTTGGTTATATAACTGTAGACTGAAACCTCCACTAAAGACCCCTCCTTATGGTTATATACTGTAACTCTAGACTGAAACCTCCACTAAAGACTCCTCCTTATGGTTATATAATTGTAACTCCAGACTGAAACCTCCACTAAAGACTCCTCCTTTTGGTTATATAACTCTAGACTGAAACCTCCACTAAAGATTCCTCCTTTTGGTTATATAACTCTAGACTGGAACCTCCACTAAATGTCCCTCCTTATGGTTATATAACTCTAGACTGAAACCTCTACAAAAGACCCCTCCTAAAAATTGTTATATAACTGTAGTCTGAAACCTCCACTAAATACTGCCCAGAGTGTTGCGTTGCTAGCTGCTCCTCTCTCTTTCTACTTACGTTAATCTTCTTCCCCTCCAGCTGAATCCTCATCCTCCTCACCGGCTCTCCCTATTGTCACGCTCCTCATTGTAATGTGAGCCTCACTTCATCTCTGTGCACCGGCAGGCAAGACTGTCTTCTCCCCTCCTCTCTTAATTGCCTGAACTCAGACCACCAGTATGCTTCTCCTGCAGATGTCTCTCTTCTTAATTTGCGTAGAGCGCACAATCAGACCCATCTGTTCTAGTTTTTTCTTTCCACCCTCCCTCCCTCTATCCCTCCTCCCTTCCTCTATCCCTCCTCCCTTCCCCAAAAAATTCACCTCTGCACCCCCCTCCCTAAATCTCCTTCCGCCCCAACACCGAAAAAGCCACAACTCCTACCCCTCCCAATGAAAACCTTGTCAGTGACGTGGGGATTGAAAGCCTATCAAAAAGCTATAGAAGAGTAGTTCTGTGTTGAAGGGCACAATCAGAGGGTGGGTTTGAGGCCAAGGCCCTCTGCTAGCTGTAGGCTCTGTTGGAGGGGGAGAGGCCCAGGCCCTCTGCTAGCTGTAGGCTCTGTTGGAGGGGGAGGAGGGGGAGAGGCCTAGGCCCTCTTCTAGCTGTAGGCTCTGTTGGAGGGGGAGGAGGGGGAGAGGCCCAGGCCCTCTGCTAGCTGTAGGCTCTGTTGGAGGGGGAGGAGGGGAGAGGCCCAGGCCCTCTGCTAGCTGTAGGCTCTGTTGGAGGGGGAGGAGGGGAGAGGCCCAGGCCCTCTGCTAGCTGTAGGCTCTGTTGGAGGGGGAGGAGGGGGAGAGGCCCAGGCCAGATAAACAGGGACAGATGGAGGGACTTTGGAAGGGAGGAATAATCAACGCTATGCACCGTGCACGATAAAGTTGCTGCGTGATGCCGCTGTTTATACAAAACAACATAAAATACATGGCTGTGAAACAAGTGACACTGGGCCAAAGGATTCCATGGAACCTCCCCTGCATGCGGCCTTCAGCTTGTGTCCATGACAACTACACAGGGCAACTATAAACTACAGACTAGATAAAGCTCATATACGGCATTCACAACATGCAGTCGTGTCCCAATGGAATACAGATGCAGTCAAATATATTGGCACCCTTGCACTGTACAATGGGATGCAATGGAGCACAATGTTCTGTGTTTTCTTATCAGAACTGATTGAATGGCTATTTTTACATATATGCACCTGGAGTTTACCACAGTTGAGATCAATTACACAATAAATGACAATCATTGCCTTCAATCAAATTCATTAGAATTTTGAATAATTTAGTCCAGGAAATTTTCGGACTTTGAAGTGAAAAATATAAATTTCAGTAATTGTTTTTGTTTTTGGTCCTGTGCAGGTGTAAACCAAAACAATACAGGTGTAAACCACACCAAATGTTTTTACAATTTAATTTTTTTTTTTTAGAAGGGATGGTGAATCACGCGAGGGTGCCTATGTATTGAATCATACTTCTCCTCTTTCGATTACTCTCTGATTAAATATAGACACAATATAAAACATTACATAGGACTGAATGGATGGATGCCCCCCCCCCAAAAAAAAAAAATGTGTAAACAATTACACAAAAATATGCCCAAGTCTGGATCGTGATTAATGAGTTTGACTAACATTTGCATCAGTTTTTTTTGTTGACTCCAGATCTGAAATGATTGATGGTGTATTGAGATGGCACAGAATCCTACGAGTTGCTCTTAACTTGGAGTAGCTGCTTTGATTCTATCACTCACGGCACTCTCTGTTTTTATGCCTTTGTCTATCGTCCCAAAGTGGTGCAATGAGATGAGTGAATCCAGTGTTCTTCTCGCGAGCCGTTATTGTCCACTTTACAATGAGCGTTCATCTTTGTTGATGTGGGAATTTATCATCTACGCTTGCTGGTTTGACTGTCCAACAAAGACTAGTTTTAAAAAGATAAATTGGACACTTTTTTGTTGTTGTTGCAAATGATAACCTGCAGTGAAATCTGGTTTGTGCTTTGTGATGCTGTATCGATTACGTCTTCTGTTCTAATGAGCTGATGGCATAAAATACTTTGATGATTAGGTATTCTCCTGATATGAAATATAAAACAATAGTTTTGCTTGAATCCATCCACAAAGTGTGAGGGCCTCCACTGTTAACTACATAAACCTGTTGTAGACTCTATGTTCAAATATTACTCTATCACAGTTGGTAACACCTACGTTTGTTTACATACCTACGTTTGGTTAAATACATATATTGCCTCTATACCTATGTAACTACGCAGCCACGTTTGTTCCATTTGGAATGCTCTGAAGGGAACTAACCATCGTATGACTGCATTCTAAAAGGATTCAAACGGCACTCTCATTGTAACATCCGATAATCACCATCTAATGCTATGCTGGGACCCAACAGTCCGATAATCACCATCTAATGCTATGTTGGGACCCAACCAGAGATCAACTTCTACTGATCCTATAGATCGTTGAAAACCTCACACCCAGTTTCTGTAAATGTAGCTTCTCCCTTCTTCACGCTTAACAGTCGAATGCATTTGGACTATATCTGCTTTGAAGGCCAGTGAAAGGGTATTGTCCAGACCTGTTGGGCCTGTTATCTATGGGGGACCTCCCCTGTCACTCAGAGGGAGACCAGGGACCACAGAGAGACTATGTAACATTTATCATGATAGAATTCAACTTTTAAACACAGCAGTATTGATGCGTCAAGCAGCCAGCAGATGGCACTGTGTTGTAGGCCTTACCAATTGTCTTGGATCACAAGATGCTTCTCTATTCTAAACATAACCCTCTCTTGGTAGATTTTTTTTTTAATGAAGACAATATTATGAAAATTATATTGTTCCCAACATGATTGCCACTTTAAGATGTTTGATATATATATTTTAAGTAATGATGCAATAATTATATACTGAACCAAAAAATGCAACAATTTCAAAGATTTTAGAGTTACAGTTCATATGAGGAAATCGGTCAATTTAAATAAATAAATCCTAATCTATGGATTTCACATGACTGGGAATACAGATATGCATCTCTTTGTCACAGATACCTTAAAATAAAAGTTAGGGCGTTGATCAGAAAACCAGTCAGTATCTCGTGTGACCACCATTTGCCCCAAGCAGCGTGACACATCTGGTTCACTTAGAGTGGATCAGAAAACATGTCAGTATCTGGTGTAACCACCATTTGCCTCATACAGTGTGACACATCTCCTTTGTATAAAGTTGATCAGGCTGTTGATTGTGACATGTGGAATGTTGTCCCACTCCTAATGGCTGTGCGAAGTTGCTGGATATTGGCGGGAACTGGAACACGCTGTCGTACGCGTTAATCCAGAGCATTCCAAACATGCTCAATTGGTGACATGTCTGGTGAGCATGCAGGCCATCGGAGAACTGGGACATTTTCAGCTAGTGGGAATTCTGTACAGATCCTTGTGACATGGGGCCGTGCATTTTCATATTGAAACATGAGGTGATGACGGCGGATGAATGGCACAACAATGGGCCTCAGGATCTTGTCACACTATCTCTGTGCATTCAAATTGCCATCGATAAAATGCAATTATGTTCATTGTCCGTAGTTTATGCATGCCCATACCATAACCCCACAGCCACCATGGGGCAGTCCGTTGACATCAGCAAATCACTCAAACAACACGATGCCAAACAAGCTGTCTGCCATCTGCCCGGTACAGTTGAAACCTGGATTCACCCGTGAAGAGCACACTTCTCCAGCGTGCCAGTGGAAATCAAAGGTGAGTATTTGGCCACTGAAGTTGGTTACGACACCGAACTGCAGTCGGGTCAAGACCCTGGTGAGGACGACGAGCACGCAGAGGAGCTTCCCTGAGATGGTTTCTGACAGTTTGTGCAGAAATGATTTGGTTATGCAAACCCACAGTTTCATCAGCTGTCCGGGTGGCTGTTCTCAGACGATCCCACAGTTTCATCAGCTGTCCGGGTGGCTGGTCTCAGACGATCCCACAGTTTCATCAGCTGTCCGGGTGGCTGTTCTCAGACGATCCCTCAGGTGAAGAAGCTTAATGTGGAGATATGGATAAGTAATCCTTCTTAGGATAAGTAATCCTTCTCACCCCCCCCCCCTTTAAGATTTAGATGCACTATTGTAAAGTGACTGTTCCACTGGATGTCATAAGGTGAATGCACCAATTTGTAAGTCGCTCTGGATAAGAGCGTCTGCTAAATGACTTAAATGTAATGTAAATGTAAATGAGATCATGGACTGGCTTGGTTACATGTGGTGTGCGGTTGTAAGGCCGGTTGGACGTACTGCCAAATTCTCTAAAATAACATTGAGGCGGCATATGATAGAGAAATTAACATTCAATTATCTGGCAACAGTTCTGGTAGACATTCCTGAAGTCAGCACATCAGTTGCATGGTACCTCTAAATTTTGAGACATCTGTGGCATTTGTGACAAAACAGCACATTTTAAATAGGCCTTTTATTGTTCCAAACACAAGGTGCACCTGTGTAATTATCATGCTGTTTAATCAGCTTCTTGATATGCCACACTTGTCTGGTGGATGGATTATCTTGGCAAAGGAGAAATGCTCAGTAACAGGGATGTAAACAAATTTGGGCACAACATTTGAGAGAAATAAGCTTTTTGTGTGTATGGAACATTTCTGAGATGTTTTATTTCAGCTCATGAAACATGGGACCAACACTTTACATGTTGTGTTTTATATTGTTGTTCAGTATAATTCTGAGGTAAAAACCTGAATAAAATATATGGTTGACTGGCCACTAATTGCTATGCAAAAATATCACGCTGCTGCTCCCCGCTAAGGGCCTACACACACCCCTCCCTGGCGCATTGGACTCACCTGGACTCAATCACCTGCTTTCATTAGCCCTATAGCGCTACGCACTCCTGCTACCATCCTTACACACACCTGTTTCCCTCGTCACGTGCATCAGCGCTTCATTGGACTCACCTGGACTCAATCACCTGCTTTCATTATCTCCTCTATATCTGTCTGTTCTCGAGGCTGTTCCCCGGCTTCAGCATTATTGTCGTCATGTCGTTTTGTTCTTCATTATCTCCTCTATATCCGTCTGTTCTCGAGGCTGTTCCCCGGCTTCAGCATTATTGTCGTCATGTCGTTTTGTTCTTCATTATCTCCTCTATATCTGTCTGTTCTCGAGGCTGTTCCCCGGCTTCAGCATTATTGTCGTCATGTCGTTTTGTTCTTCATTATCTCCTCTATATCTGTCTGTTCTCGAGGCTGTTCCCCGGCTTCAGCATTATTGTCGTCATGTTGTTTTGTTCTTCATTATCTCCTCTATATCTGTCTGTTCTCGAGGCTGTTCCCCGGCTTCAGCATTATTGTCGTCATGTCATTTTGTTCCTCCTGTTCTGACACTGTTCCTGTTCTGTCACTTGTCTGTTCATTAAATGTTCCCTCCCTGCACTTGTTACTCATCTGCAGCGTTGGTTCTTACACAAAAGTATTTGTCAAAGTCATCCGTGCTCTGAATCCTAAGGTACCTTGTAGGCTACAGATCGAGATGGCCCAAAATGTCCATTGTTCCTTATCAGCAATTTAAAGCATTTTCAAGTGGGGACCTGCATTTCACAGATATGTAATTTCACTAAACCAATTCTGCCTTTTGGAGAAAAAACTCTCCCAGAAAAACTGGTTCAATCCAGGCTACTCTATTATCATAATCTTCTCAAAGTTGTTCTTTCAAAGGGCCTGTGGTGTGAGGGTAAGTGTGACGTGCTTTGGACCGCCACCACTCCTTGGCCTCTCTTGGCCTCTCGTGCCGAACAGGGGAGTAGTGTGGGTGGCTGGGTATAGGTGAGGGTGGTGCATAGCTAATAGGCACAGAGGGGACCGAACCAAGGGGGGGACCATGGTCGGTCGGTCGCGTTCTCTTCTCCTGTTCTCAGAGGGAGCCCCCCAACAGGGCCTGCTTCTCTGTGAAGCACCGCCTTTTGTTGTCCATTTGTTTACCTTGCTTCCCCAAGTCCCCGGCGGCAGGACAATGACGCCTACAGCAACAGCTCATTCAATGCTCCTTCGGCTCCTTTATCCTCGGCCTCTGAACACTGGTTACCTCAGAGTGAGTGAGTGATTAGGAACCCAACAGGCTATCTTACAGCTCACAGGCACAAAGGCACTCCACTTATCCAATAAAAAGTGTTCCACACAGTCTGTGTACCTCTCACACATCGCTGAGCAGTGGAGTGAGTCGCCATTGAAGTCCGTCAAACTGATGGTTCTGGTGAATTTAGCCAATGTGGCTAGTTTGTTGTTATCCCGACCAAAAGAATCAGTTACTTTGAAAGAACGGTTACCTTGAAAGAAAAGGTACCTTGAAAGATTAGGTACCTCATAAAAACAGGTACCTTGCATGGTGTTGTTTCTGCTGTTGTTGGTGGTTGTTAAATTAAATTAAACCTTTATTTAACTAGACAAGTCAGTTATTAAGAACAAATTCTTATTTACAATGACGGCCTACCGGGTAACAGTGGGTTAACTGCCTTGTTCAGGGGCCGACAGATTTCTACCTTTCGGTTACAAGCCCAACGCTTTAACCACTAGGCTAGGTAGTGGTGGTGGTATACTCTCACTCATAATTTTCCTAAGGAAGATGAAAATCTATTTTTTTTGTGTGTGGTATAGTGTCGGTGGGAACATGGGGTTACTGGGGTTAAGCTGGCGGGGTATCTGGGGATGAAGGGAGGTTTTGGAACAGACAGGCCTTCTATACCAGCTGCTTGGTAGATACACCCCCCCCCCCCATTCCCCTCTCGGCCACAAAAGATGAAAGCCATGTCCTGCTGGGTGGCAAAGACACCAGGTGACTGGAGCAACCTGAAGTGCTCCCTAATGTGTAAAACCATACCACGCTGTATAGAGACCATTTACGGGAGGTTTTAAGAGGGAGAAGTGAGTTGGGGTGATATGTAAAGTCTTTTCTCTTGTTTTTAACCATCTTTGCCTCTGAGTTAGAGACAATAGAATAGGGTTGAAGGTGGCACCACAGTGGCCAACTCTTAAGAAGGGGCCAGGCACTCTGGTCTAACAGTAAACTCAGGTTACCTAAAGAGGATTAGGACATCTTTAATGATGAGGCTGGTGGCCTCACAGGAAATGTCGTCCCTCCTTCATTATGTTATTTCACAGTCCAATTAGTCAGCAGTGAACACCTCTTGACTATATAGTGGGGTAAGCATGGCTATTTATTTAGGGGGCAAATCATTGGTTGCAGTGGCTGCCTTTCACAGCTAAGCTACTGCTCACAGCCTGCGAGCTAGCCTATAACCTCACAGCCTGATAGCCTATAGCCTCACAGTCTGCTAGCTATTCTATGGCCTCAGTCTGCTATTTAGCCTATAACCTCACAGCCTGATAGCCTATAACATCACAGCCTGATAGCCTATAACCTCACAGTCTGCTAGCTATTCTATGGCCTCAGTCTGCTAGTTAGCCTATAACCTCACAGCCTGATAGCCTATAACATCACAGCCTGATAGCCTATAGCCTCACAGCCTGCTAGCTATTCTATGGCCTCAGTCTGCTAGTTAGCCTATAACCTCCATGGTAGTCCACCTTTTAAAAACACATCTTAGACCATTGCAAACATTGTGAAAATAAGTGTTATTTTGAACATGTCCTCCAAGATGTGTAGTTTTGTGTAGTCTGCTAGCTAGGATTTCTAATTTAGCCTACAGCTAGCAGATAAGGTTAGCATAGCACATGCTATAGTTGGCTAGCTAGCTGCCTTTATCTTTTGTTTTTCTTCAATCTATAAAGTGTTGTTCATGAGCTCTCATGCCTTGTCAAGATATTTTACACAATTATTTATAGTCGATCATTGTCACTGATCACAAAATATCCAGATAATGCAATGATCTTTTTCCAGTCCATGTCTAAAACTCTGATGTCCTATTTAATGAATTCAACAGCTCTTTTCACAACCGCTATAAAACATTACAAGTGTCCTGAACGGGTTCAATAGTTCATGCCATAAACGCAACCCAATTGTTCCGAAGAATCTGACATTGTTCTAGCAGAGAAAGGGGGCACATTCTTTGTTCTCCATATTGTTTTTCTTGGCTTCACTGTTGGTTCACAATCATTGTGATCAGCGCTCTAAATTAAAAAAAATCATTGGAGCACTGGTGCTACCATCTTTCAAAAAGTAAGGAGCACAACATAATATATTTTACTAGAAAAAAAGAAGATATAATGTTGATACAAAAAAACATTGTCATTGAAATTACAACGTCATTTGTGGAATATCAGGTTTCTGCATTGTGTAAAACCACTACCTATTGACATGTAATTACACAGACAATTCTACTCTGTCTCTTTAAGAGCGTCAAGTTTTTTGAGTGAAGATATGTGACCTTGAAGAAGCTATCCCTTTAACTGTCTTTCTGTGCCGCCAGATGTTTAAATATACTGGTAAAGTAACCAGGTTATTAACGAATTAATGAGGAAACGTGACTGAACGAGGTGTAAACAAATGTCCGACGACTGACATGTTTTATGAACAGTGCCTAAAAAACGAACTTTTTGGGTGCATCAGTCACTGTGGCAGGTAGATAAAAAAAATCTGCCACTCAGAATTCATACCAGCCAATACATTTAATTATAACATTAAAAACACAAACATTTCTAGGTTTTGTTTTTCCAGGTTTTCACTCTCAGAATTACACTTTCATAAAATAGAAAAACAACCAAATTGGATGTTATACGTTTACAACAATGCTTACTACACTACATCAGGAAACAACTTTTGAGGTCTGGGGAAGACTTTTATTTGTATTTATTTTTTGAATGGTGTAGTTGCCCTTTAATTTAAATTGCACACCTCAAGAGACTGGTGTTTTCTGGAGGTGTGTCTGTACTGCTCAATAGCAGAGTTTGCAAATCAAAAGACCACCCGATTTATACAAGTGATCATAATATCACGTCCTTCTACTAGGTAAGCCTACTTTGTAGTTATTTGTATGTGTATTTATTATGGATCCCCATTAGTTCCTGCCAAGGCAGCAGCTACTCTTCCTGGTGTTTCTCCTGGGGTTTATCATGGATCCCCATTAGTTCCTGCCAAGGCAGCAGCTACTCTTCCTGGTGTTTATCATGGATCCCCATTAGTTCCTGCCAAGGCAGCAGCTACTCTTCCTGGTGTTTATCATGGAACCCCATTAGTTCCTGCCAAGGCAGCAGCTACTCTTCCTGGTGTTTATCATGGATCCCCATTAGTTCCTGCCAAGGCAGCAGCAAATCTTCCTGGTGTTTTTCCTGGGGTTTATCATGGATCCCCATTAGTTCCTGCCAAGGCAGCAGCTACTCTTCCTGGGATTTATCATGGATCCCTATTAGTTCCTGCCAAGGCAGCAGCTACTCTTCCTGGTGTTTTTCCTGGGGATTATCATGGATCCCCATTAGTTCCTGCCAAGGCAGCAGCTACTCTTCCTGGTGTTTATCTGGATCCCTATTAGTTCCTGCCAAGGCAGTAGCTACTCTTCCTGGTGTTTTTACTGGGGTTTGTCATGGATCCCCATTAGTTCCTGCCAAGGCAGCAGCTACTCTTCCTGGTGTTTTTCCTGGGGTTTATCATGGATCCCCATTAGTTCCTGCCAAGGCAGCAGATACTCTTCCTGGGGTTTATTATGGATCCTCATTAGTTCCTGCCAAAGCAGCAGCTACTCTTCCTGGGGTTTATCATGGATCCCCATTAGTTCCTGCCAAGGCAGCAGCTACTCTTCCTGGTGTTTATCATGGATCCTCATTAGTTCCTGCCAAGGCAGCAGCTACTCTTCCTGGTGTTTTTCCTGGTGTTTATCATGGATCCCCATTAGTTCCTGCCAAGGCAGCAGCTACTCTTTCTGGTGTTTTTCCTGGTGTTTATCATGGATCCCCATTAGTTCCTGCCAAGGCAGCAGCTACTCTTCCTGGTGTTTATCATGGATCCCCATTAGTTCCTGCCAAGGCAGCAGCTACTCTTCCTGGTGTTTTTCCTGGGGTTTATCATGGATCCCCATTAGTTCCTGCCAAGGCAGTAGCTACTCTTCATAGTGTTTTTCCTGGGGATTATCATGGATCCCCATTAGTTCCTGCCAAGGCAGCAGCTACTCTTCCTGGGGTTTATTATGGATCCCCATTATTTCCTGCCAAGGCAGCAGCTACGCTTCCTGGTGTTTTTCCTGGGGTTTATCATGGATCCCCATTAGTTCCTGCCAAAGCAGCAGCTACTCTTCCTGGGGTTTATCATGGATCCCCATTAGTTCCTGCCAAGGCAGCAGCTACTCTTCCTGGTGTTTATCATGGATCCTCATTAGTTCCTGCCAAGGCAGCAGCTACTCTTCCTGGTGTTTTTCCTGGTGTTTATCATGGATCCCCATTAGTTCCTGCCAAGGCAGCAGCTACTCTTTCTGATGTTTTTCCTGGTGTTTATCATGGATCCCCATTAGTTCCTGCCAAGGCAGCAGCTACTCTTCCTGGTGTTTATCATGGATCCCCACTCTTCCTTCCTGGGGTTTTAGTTCCTGCCAAGGCAGCAGCTACTCTTCCTGGTGTTTTTCCTGGGGTTTATCATGGATCCCCATTAGTTCCTGCCAAGGCAGTAGCTACTCTTCATAGTGTTTTTCCTGGGGATTATCATGGATCCCCATTAGTTCCTGCCAAGGCAGCAGCTACTCTTCCTGGGGTTTATTATGGATCCTCATTAGTTTCTGCCAAGGCAGCAGCTACTCTTCCTGGGGTTTTTCCTGGGGGTTTATCACGGATACCCATTAGTTCCTGCCAAGGCAGCAGCTACTCTTCCTGGTGTTTTTCCTGGGGTTTATCATGGATCCCCATTAGTTCCTGCCAAGGCAGCAGCTACGCTTCCTGGTGTTTTTCCTGGGGTTTATCATGGATCCCCATTAGTTCCTGCCAAGGCAGCAGCTACTCTTCCTGGTGTTTATCATGGATGCCTATTAGTTCCTGCCAAGGCAGCAGCTACTCTTCCTGGTGTTTTCCTGGGGTTTATCATGGATCCCCATTAGTTCCTGCCAAGGCAGCAGCTACTCTTCCTGGTGTTTTTCCTGGAGTTTATCATGGATCCCCATTAGTTCCTGCCAAGGCAGTAGCTACTCTTCCTGGTGTTTTTCCTGGGGATTATCATGGATCCCCATTAGTTCCTGCCAAGGCAGCAGCTACTCTTCCTGGTGTTTATCATGGATACCCATTAGTTCCTGCCAAGGCAGCAGCTACTCTTCTTGGTGTTTTTCCTGGGGTTTATCATGGATCCCCATTAGTTCCTGCCAAGGCTGTAGCTACTCTTCCTGGTGTTTTTCCTGGTGTTTATCATGGATCCCTATTAGTTCCTGCCAAGGCAGCAGCTACTCTTCCTGGTGTTTTTCCTCATGTTTATCATGGATCCCCATTAGTTCCTGCCAAGGCAGTAGCTACTCTTCCTGGTGTTTTTCCTGGGGTTTATAATGGATCCCCATTAGTTCCTGCCAAGGCAGCAGCTACACTTCCTGGGGTTTTTCCTGGGGTTTATCATGGATCCCCATTAGTTCCTGCCAAGGCAGCAGCTACTCTTCTGGTGTTTATCTGGATCCCCATTAGTTCCTGCCAAGGCAGCAGCTTTTTCCTGGGGTTTATCATGGATCCCCATTAGTTCCTGCCAAGGCAGCAGCTACTCTTCCTGGTGTTTTTCCTGGGGTTTATCATGGATCCCCATTAGTTCCTGCCAAGGCAGCAGCTACTCTTCCTGGTGTTTTCATGGATCCTCATTAGTTCATGGATACTCTTCTTCCCATGGATCCCCATTAGTTCCTGCCAAGGCAGCAGCTACTCTTCCTGGTGTTTATCATGGATCCTCATTAGTTCCTGCCAAGGCAGCAGCTACTCTTCCTGGTGTTTTTCCTGGTGTTTATCATGGATCCCCATTAGTTCCTGCCAAGGCAGCAGCTACTCTTCCTGGTGTTTTTCCTGGTGTTTATCATGGATCCCCATTAGTTCCTGCCAAGGCAGCAGCTACTCTTCCTGGGGTTTATCATGGATCATTAGTTCCTGCCAAGGCAGCCTGGTTTTTCCTGGGTTTATCATGGATCCCCATTAGTTCCTGCCAAGGCAGCAGCTACTCTTCCTGGTGTTTATCATGGATCCCCATTAGTTCCTGCCAAGGCAGCAGCTACTCTTCCTGGTGTTTTTCCTGGGGTTTATCATGGATCCCCATTAGTTCCTGCCAAGGCAGCAGCTACTGGTGTTTTTCCAGTTTATCATGGATCCCCATTACTCTTCCTGGTGTTTTTATGTTTATCATGGATCCCCATTAGTTCCTGCCAAGGCAGCAGCTACTCTTCCTGGTGTTTATCATGGATCCCCATTAGTTCCTGCCAAGGCAGCAGCTACTCTTCCTGGTGTTTTTCCTGGGGTTTATCATGGATCCCCATTAGTTCCTGCCAAGGCAGCTAGCTAGTGTTTTTCCTGGGGATTATCATGGATCCCCATTAGTTCCTGCCAAGGCAGCAGCTACTCTTCCTGGGGTTTATTATGGATCCTCATTAGTTTCTGCCAAGGCAGCAGCTACTCTTCCTGGGGTTTTTCCTGGGGGTTTATCATGGATCCCCATTAGTTCCTGCCAAGGCAGCAGCTACTCTTCCTGGTGTTTTTCCTGGGGTTTATCATGGATCCCCATTAGTTCCTGCCAAGGCAGCAGCTACTCTTCCTGGTGTTTATCATGGATCCCCATTAGTTCCTGCCAAGGCAGCAGCTACTCTTCCTGGTGTTTTTCCTGGGGTTTATCATGGATCCCCATTAGTTCCTGCCAAGGCAGTAGCTACTCTTCCTGGTGTTTTTCCTGGGGATTATCATGGATCCCCATTAGTTCCTGCCAAGGCAGCAGCTACTCTTCCTGGTGTTTATCATGGATCCCCATTAGTTCCTGCCAAGGCAGCAGCTACTCTTCCTGGTGTTTTTCCTGGGGTTTATCATGGATCCCCATTAGTTCCTGCCAAGGCAGCAGCTACTCTTCCTGGTGTTTTTCCTGGGGTTTATCATGGATCCCCATTAGTTCCTGCCAAGGCAGCAGCTACTCTTCCTGGTGGTGTTTATCATGGATCCCCATTAGTTCCTGCCAAGGCAGCAGCTACTCTTCCTGGTGTTTTTCCTGGGGTTTATCATGGATCCCCATTAGTTCCTGCCAAGGCAGCAGCTACTCTTCCTGGTGTTTTTCCTGGGGTTTATCATGGATCCCCATTAGTTCCTGCCAAGGCAGCAGCTACTCTTCCTGGTGTTTTTCCTGGGGTTTATCATGGATCCCCATTAGTTCCTGCCAAGGCAGCAGCTACTCTTCCTGGTGTTTTTCCTGGGGTTTATCATGGATCCCCATTAGTTCCTGCCAAGGCAGTAGCTACTCTTCCTGGTGTTTTTCCTGGGGATTATCATGGATCCCCATTAGTTCCTGCCAAGGCAGCTACTCTTCCAACTCTCTTCCTGGGGTTTATCATGGATCCCATTAGTTCCTGCCAAGGCAGCAGCTACTCTTCCTGGTGTTTTCCTGGTGTTTATCATGGATCCCCATTAGTTCCTGCCAAGGCAGCAGCTACTCTTCCTGGTGTTTTTCCTGGGGTTTATCATGGATCCCCATTAGTTCCTGCCAAGGCAGCAGCTACTCTTCCTGGTGTTTTTCCTGGGGTTTATCATGGATCCCCATTAGTTCCTGCCAAGGCAGCAGCTACTCTTCCTGGTGTTTTCCTGGGGTTTATCATGGATCCCCATTAGTTCCTGCCAAGGCAGCAGCTACTCTTCCTGGGGTTTATCTGGTGTTCCTGCCAAGGCAGCAGCTTCTTCCTGGTGTTTATCATGGATCCCCATTAGTTCCTGCCAAGGCAGCAGCTACTCTTCCTGGTGTTTTTCCTGGGTTTATCATGGATCCCCATTAGTTCCTGCCAAGGCAGCAGCTACTCTTCCTGGTGTTTTTCCTGGTGTTTATCATGGATCCCCATTAGTTCCTGCCAAGGCAGCAGCTACTCTTCCTGGTGTTTTTCCTGGGGTTTATCATGGATCCCCATTAGTTCCTGCCAAGGCAGCAGCTACTTCTTCCTGGGGTTTATCATGGATTCATTAGTTCCTGCCAAGGCAGCAGCTACTCTTCCTGGTGTTTATCATGGATCCCCATTAGTTCCTGCCAAGGCAGCAGCTACTCTTCCTGGTGTTTTTATCATGGATCCCCATTAGTTCCTGCCAAGGCAGCAGCTACTCTTCCTGGTGTTTATCATGGATTGCCAAGGCAGCAGCTACTCTTTCTGGTGTTTTTCATGGATCCCCATTAGTTCCTGCCAAGGCAGCAGCTAGCTCTTCCTGGGGTTTATCATGGATCCCCATTAGTTCCTGCCAAGGCAGCAGCTACTCTTCCTGGTGTTTTTCCTGGGGTTTATCATGGATCCCCATTAGTTCCTGCCAAGGCAGCAGCTACTCTTCCTGGTGTTTTTCCTGGGGTTTATCATGGATCCCCATTAGTTCCTGCCAAGGCAGCAGCTACTCTTCCTGGTGTTTTTCCTGGGGTTTATCATGGATCCCCATTAGTTCCTGCCAAGGCAGCAGCTACTAGTTCCTGCCAAGGCAGTGTTTTTCCTGGTGTTTATCATGGATCCCATTAGTTCCTGCCAAGGCAGCAGCTACTCTTCCTGGTGTTTTTCCTGGGGTTTATCATGGATCCCCATTAGTTCCTGCCAAGGCAGCAGCTACTCTTCCTGGTGTTTTTCCTGGGGTTTATCATGGATCCCCATTAGTTCCTGCCAAGGCAGCAGCTACTCTTCCTGGTGTTTTTCCTGGGGATTATCATGGATCTATCCATTAGTTCCTGCCAAGGCAGCAGCTACTCTTCCTGGTGCATGGATCCCTCTTCCTGCAGCAGCTACTCTTCCTGGTGTTTTTCCTGGGGTTTATAATGGATCCCCATTAGTTCCTGCCAAGGCAGCAGCTACACTTCCTGGGGTTTTTCCTGGGGTTTATCATGGATCCCCATTAGTTCCTGCCAAGGCAGCAGCTACTCTTCCTGGTGTTTATCATGGATCCCCATTAGTTCCTGCCAAGGCAGCAGCTACTCTTCCTGGTGTTTTTCCTGGGGTTTATCATGGATCCCCATTAGTTCCTGCCAAGGCAGCAGCTACTCTTCCTGGTGTTTTTCCTGGGGTTTATCATGGATCCCCATTAGTTCCTGCCAAGGCAGCAGCTACTCTTCCTGGTGTTTATCATGGATCCCTATTAGTTCCTGCCAAGGCAGCAGCTACTCTTCCTGGTGTTTTTCCTGGGGTTTATCATGGATCCCCATTAGTTCCTGCCAAGGCAGCAGCTACTCTTCCTGGTGTTTTCCTGGAGTTTATCATGGATCCCCATTAGTTCCTGCCAAGGCAGTAGCTACTCTTCCTGGTGTTTTTCCTGGGGATTATCATGGATCCCCATTAGTTCCTGCCAAGGCAGCAGCTACTCTTCCTGGTGTTTATCCCCATTAGTTCCTGCCAAGGCAGCAGCTACTCTTCCTGGTGTTTTTCCTGGGGTTTATCATGGATCCCCATTAGTTCCTGCCAAGGCAGCAGCTACTCTTCCTGGTGTTTTTCCTGGTGTTTATCATGGATCCTCATTAGTTCCTGCCAAGGCAGCAGCTACTCTTCCTGGTGTTTTTCCTGGTGTTTATCATGGATCCCCATTAGTTCCTGCCAAGGCAGTAGCTACTCTTCCTGGTGTTTTTCCTGGGGTTTATAATGGATCCCCATTAGTTCCTGCCAAGGCAGCAGCTATTCTTCCTGGTGTTTTTCCTGGGTTTATCATGGATCCCCATTAGTTCCTGCCAAGGCAGCAGCTACGCTTCCTGGTGTTTTTCCTGGGGTTTATCATGGATCCCCATTAGTTCCTGCCAAGGCAGCAGCTACTCTTCCTGGTGTTTTTCCTGGGGTTTATCATGGATCCCCATTCGTTCCTGCCAAGGCAGCAGATACACTTCCTGGGGTTTATTATGGATCCTCATTAGTTCCTGGCAGCAGCTTTCTTCCTGGGGTTTATCATGGATCCCCATTAGTTCCTGCCATGGCAGCAGCTACTCTTCCTGGTGTTTATCATGGATCCTCATTAGTTCCTGCCAAGGCAGCAGCTACTCTTCTTGGTGTTTTTCCTGGTGTTTATCATGGATCCCCATTAGTTCCTGCCAAGGCAGCAGCTACTCCTGGTGTTTTTCCTGGTGTTTATCATGGATCCCCATTAGTTCCTGCCAAGGCAGCAGCTACTCTTCCTGGGGTTTATCATGGATCCCCCTTAGTTCCTGCCAAGGCAGTAGCTACTCTTCATAGTGTTTTTCCTGGGGATTATCATGGATCCCCATTAGTTCCTGCCATGGCAGCAGCTACTCTTCCTGGTGTTTATCATGGATCCCTATTAGTTCCTGCCAAGGCAGCAGCTACTCTTCCTGGTGTTTTTCCTGGGGTTTATCATGGATCCCTATTAGTTCCTGCAAAGGCAGCAGCTACTCTTCCTGGTGTTTTCCTGGAGTTTATCATGGATCCCCATTAGTTCCTGCCAAGGCAGCAGCTACTCTTTCTGGTGTTTTTCCTGGTGTTTATCATGGATCCCCATTAGTTCCTGCCAAGGCAGCAGCTACTCTTCCTGGTGTTTATCATGGATCCCCATTAGTTCCTGCCAAGGCAGCAGCTACTCTTCCTGGTGTTTTTCCTGGGGTTTATCATGGATCCCCATTAGTTCCTGCCAAGGCAGTAGCTACTCTTCATAGTGTTTTTCCTGGGGATTATCATGGATCCCCATTAGTTCCTGCCAAGGCAGCAGCTACTCTTCCTGGGGTTTATTATGGATCCTCATTAGTTTCTGCCAAGGCAGCAGCTACTCTTCCTGGGGTTTTTCCTGGGGGTTTATCATGGATCCCCATTAGTTCCTGCCAAGGCAGCAGCTACTCTTCCTGGTGTTTTTCCTGGGGTTTATCATGGATCCCCATTAGTTCCTGCCAAGGCAGCAGCTACTCTTCCTGGTGTTTATCATGGATCCCTATTAGTTCCTGCCAAGGCAGCAGCTACTCTTCCTGGTGTTTTTCCTGGGGTTTATCATGGATCCCCATTAGTTCCTGCCAAGGCAGCAGCTACTCTTCCTGGTGTTTTTCCTGGGGTTTATGCCAAGGCAGCAGCTACTCTTCCTGGTGTTTATCATGGATCCCCATTAGTTCCTGCCAAGGCAGCAGCTACTCTTCCTTGGTGTTTTTCCTGGGGTTTATCATGGATCCCCATTAGTTCCTGCCAAGGCGTAGCTACTCTTCCTGGTGTTTTTCCTGGTGTTTATCATGGATCCCTATTAGTTCCTGCCAAGGCAGCAGCTACTCTTCCTGGTGTTTTTCCTGGGTGTTTATCATGGATCCCCATTAGTTCCTGCCAAGGCAGTAGCTACTCTTCCTGGTGTTTTTCCTGGGGTTTATAATGGATCCCCATTAGTTCCTGCCAAGGCAGCAGCTATTCTTCCTGGTGTTTTTCCTGGGGTTTATCATGGATCCCCATTAGTTCCTGCCAAGGCAGCAGCTACGCTTCCTGGGGTTTTTCCTGGGGTTTATCATGGATCCCCATTAGTTCCTGCCAAGGCAGCAGCTACTCTTCCTGGTGTTTTTCCTGGGGTTTATCATGGATCCCCATTAGTTCCTGCCAAGGCAGTAGCTACTTTTCCTGGTGTTTTTCCTGGGGATTATCATGGATCCCCATTAGTTCCTGCCAAGGCAGCAGGTACTCTTCCTGGTGTTTATCATGGATCCTCATTAGTTCCTTCCAAGGCAGTAGCTACTCTTCTGGTGTTTTTCCTGGTGTTTATCATGGATCCCCATTAGTTCCTGCCAAGGCAGCAGCTACTCTTCCTGGTGTTTATCATGAATCCCCATTAGTTCCTGCCAAGGCAGCAGCTACTCTTCCTGGTGTTTATCATGGATCCCCATTAGTTCCTGCCAAGGCAGCAGCTACTCTTCCTGGTGTTTTTCCTGGGGTTTATCATGGATCCCCATTAGTTCCTGCCAAGGCAGCAGCTACTCTTCCTGGTGTTTTTCCTGGGGTTTATCATGGATCCCCATTAGTTCCTGCCAAGGCAGCAGCTACTCTTCCTGGTGTTTATCATGGATCCCCATTAGTTCCTGCCAAGGCAGCAGCTACTCTTCCTGGTGTTTATCATGGATCCCCATTAGTTCCTGCCAAGGCAGCAGCTACTCTTCCTGGTGTTTTTCGTGGTGTTTATCATGGATCCTCATTTGTTCCTGCCAAGGCTGTAGCTACTCTTCCTGGTGTTTTTCCTGGTGTTTATCATGGATCCCTATTAGTTCCTGCCAAGGCAGCAGCTACTCTTCCTGGTGTTTTTCCTCGTGTTTATCATGGATCCCCATTAGTTCCTGCCAAGGCAGCAGCTACTCTTCCTGGTGTTTATTTGGATCCCCATTAGTTCCTGCCAAGGCAGCAGCTACTCTTCCTGGGTTTATCATGGATCCCCATTAGTTCCTGCCATGGCAGCAGCTACTCTTCCTGGTGTTTATCATGGATCCTCATTAGTTCCTGCCAAGGCAGCAGCTACTCTTCTTGGTGTTTTTCCTGGTGTTTATCATGGATCCCCATTAGTTCCTGCCAAGGCAGCAGCTACTCTTTCTGGTGTTTTTCCTGGTGTTTATCATGGATCCCCATTAGTTCCTGCCAAGGCAGCAGCTACTCTTCCTGGGGTTTATCATGGATCCCCCTTAGTTCCTGCCAAGGCAGTAGCTACTCTTCATAGTGTTTTTCCTGGGGATTATCATGGATCCCCATTAGGCCAAGGCAGCAGCTACTCTTCCTGGTGTTTATCATGGATCCCCATTAGTTCCTGCCATGGCAGCAGCTACTCTTCCTGGTGTTTATCTGGATCCCTATTAGTTCCTGCCAAGGCAGCAGCTACTCTTCCTGGTGTTTTTCCTGGGGTTTATCATGGATCCCCATTAGTTCCTGCCAAGGCAGCAGCTACGCTTCCTGGTGTTTTTCCTGGGGTTTATCATGGATCCCCATTAGTTCCTGCCAATGCAGCAGCTACTCTTCCTGGTGTTTATCATGGATCCCTATTAGTTCCTGCCAAGGCAGCAGCTACTCTTCCTGGTGTTTTTCCTGGGGTTTATCATGGATCCCTATTAGTTCCTGCCAAGGCAGCAGCTACTCTTCCTGGTGTTTTCCTGGGGTTTATCATGGATCCCCATTAGTTCCTGCCAAGGCAGTAGCTACTCTTCCTGGTGTTTTTCCTGGGGATTATCATGGATCCCCATTAGTTCCTGCCAAGGCAGCAGCTACTCTTCCTGGTGTTTATCATGGATACCCATTAGTTCCTGCCAAGGCAGCAGCTACTCTTCTTGGTGTTTTTCCTGGGGTTTATCATGGATCCCCATTAGTTCCTGCCAAGGCAGCAGCTACTCTTCCTGGTGTTTTTCCTGGGTGTTTATCATGGATCCCCATTAGTTCCTGCCAAGGCAGCAGCTACTCTTCCTGGTGTTTTTCCTGGGTGTTTATCATGGATCCCCATTAGTTCCTGCCAAGGCAGCAGCTACTCTTCCTGGTGTTTTTCCTGGGGTTTATAATGGATCCCCATTAGTTCCTGCCAAGGCAGCAGCTATTCTTCCTGGGTTTTTCCTTGGGTTTATCATGGATTTAGTTCCTGCCAAGGCAGCAGCTACTCTTCCTGGTGTTTTTCCTGGGGTTTATCATGGATCCCCATTAGTTCCTGCCAAGGCAGCAGCTACTCTTCCTGGTGTTTTTCCTGGGGTTTATCATGGATCCCCATTAGTTCCTGCCAAGGCAGCAGATACACTTCCTGGGGTTTATTATGGATCCCTCATTAGTTCCTGGCAGCAGCTACTTTTCCTGGGGTTTATCATGGATCCCCATTAGTTCCTGCCAAGGCAGCAGCTACTCTTCCTGGTGTTTATCATGGATCCCCATTAGTTCCTGCCAAGGCAGCAGCTACTCTTCCTGGTGTTTTTCCTGGTGTTTATCATGGATCCCCATTAGTTCCTGCCAAGGCAGCAGCTACTCTTCCTGGTGTTTATCATGGATCCCCATTAGTTCCTTTTTCCTGGGGTTTATCATGGATCCCCATTAGTTCCTGCCAAGGCAGCAGCTACTCTTCCTGGTGTTTTTCCTGGGGTTTATCATGGATCCCCATTAGTTCCTGCCAAGGCAGCAGCTACTCTTCCCTGGTGTTTATCATGGATCCCATTAGTTCCTGCCAAGGCAGCAGCTACTCTTCCTGGTGTTTTTCCTGGGGTTTATCATGGATCCCCATTAGTTCCTGCCAAGGCAGCAGCTACTCTTCCTGGTGTTTTCCTGGAGTTTATCATGGATCCCCATTAGTTCCTGCCAAGGCAGTAGCTACTCTTCCTGGTGTTTTTCCTGGGGATTATCATGGATCCCCATTAGTTCCTGCCAAGGCAGCAGCTACTCTTCCTGGTGTTTATCATGGATCCCCATTAGTTCCTGCCAAGGCAGCAGCTACTCTTCTTGGTGTTTTTCCTGGGGTTTATCATGGATCCCCATTAGTTCCTGCCAAGGCAGCAGCTACTCTTCCTGGTGTTTTTCGTGGTGTTTATCATGGATCCTCATTAGTTCCTGCCAAGGCTGTAGCTACTCTTCCTGGTGTTTTTCCTGGTGTTTATCATGGATCCCTATTAGTTCCTGCCAAGGCAGCAGCTACTCTTCCTGGTGTTTTTCCTCGTGTTTATCATGGATCCCCATTAGTTCCTGCCAAGGCAGTAGCTACTCTTCCTGGTGTTTTTCCTGGGGTTTATAATGGATCCCCATTAGTTCCTGCCAAGGCAGCAGCTATTCTTCCTGGTGTTTTTCCTTGGGTTTATCATGGATCCCCATTAGTTCCTGCCAAGGCAGCAGCTACGCTTCCTGGGGTTTTTCCTGGGGTTTATCATGGATCCCCATTAGTTCCTGCCAAGGCAGCAGCTACTCTTCCTGGTGTTTATCTGGATCCCTATTAGTTCCTGCCAAGGCAGCAGCTACTCTTCCTGGTGTTTTTCCTGGGGTTTATCATGGATCCCCATTAGTTCCTGCCAAGGCAGCAGCTACTCTTCCTGGGGTTTATTATGGATCCTCATTAGTTTCTGCCAAGGCAGCAGCTACTCTTCCTGGGGTTTTTCCTGGGGGTTTATCATGGATCCCCATTAGTTCCTGCTACTCTTCCTGGTGTTTATCTGGATCCCATTAGTTCCTGCCAAGGCAGCAGCTACTCTTCCTGGGGTTTTTCCTGGGGGTTTATCATGGATCCCCATTAGTTCCTGCCAAGGCAGCAGCTACTCTTCCTGGTGTTTTTCCTGGGGTTTATCATGGATCCCCATTAGTTCCTGCCAAGGCAGCAGCTACTCTTCCTGGTGTTTATCATGGATCCCTATTAGTTCCTGCCAAGGCAGCAGCTACTCTTCCTGGTGTTTTTCCTGGGGTTTATCATGGATCCCCATTAGTTCCTGCCAAGGCAGCAGCTACTCTTCCTGGTGTTTTCCTGGAGTTTATCATGGATCCCCATTAGTTCCTGCCAAGGCAGTAGCTACTCTTCCTGGTGTTTTTCCTGGGGATTATCATGGATCCCCATTAGTTCCTGCCAAGGCAGCAGCTACTCTTCCTGGTGTTTATCATGGATCCCCATTAGTTCCTGCCAAGGCAGCAGCTACTCTTCTTGGTGTTTTTCCTGGGGTTTATCATGGATCCCCATTAGTTCCTGCCAAGGCAGCAGCTACTCTTCCTGGTGTTTTTCATGGTGTTTATCATGGATCCTCATTAGTTCCTGCCAAGGCAGCAGCTACTCTTCCTGGTGTTTTTCCTCGTGTTTATCATGGATCCCCATTAGTTCCTGCCAAGGCAGTAGCTACTCTTCCTGGTGTTTTTCCTGGGGTTTATCATGGATCCCCATTAGTTCCTGCCAAGGCAGCAGCTACTCTTCCTGGTGTTTTTCCTGGGGTTTATCATGGATCCCCATTAGTTCCTGCCAAGGCAGCAGCTACTCTTCCTGGTGTTTTTCCTGGGGTTTATCATGGATCCCCATTAGTTCCTGCCAAGGCAGCAGCTACTCTTCCTGGTGTTTTTCCTGGGGTTTATCATGGATCCCCATTAGTTCCTGCCAAGGCAGCAGCTACTCTTCCTGGATCCTCATTGTTTTTCCTGGGGTTTATCATGGATCCCCATTAGTTCCTGCCATGGCAGCAGCTACTCTTCCTGGTGTTTATCATGGATCCTCATTAGTTCCTGCCAAGGCAGCAGCTACTCTTCTTGGTGTTTTTCCTGGTGTTTATCATGGATCCCCATTAGTTCCTGCCATGGCAGCAGCTACTCTTCCTGGTGTTTATCATGGATCCCTATTAGTTCCTGCCAAGGCAGCAGCTACTCTTCCTGGTGTTTTTCCTGGGGTTTATCATGGATCCCCATTAGTTCCTGCCAAGGCAGCAGCTACTCTTCCTGGTGTTTTCCTGGGGTTTATCATGGATCCCCATTAGTTCCTGCCAAGGCAGTAGCTACTCTTCCTGGTGTTTTTCCTGGGGATTATCATGGATCCCCATTAGTTCCTGCCAAGGCAGCAGCTACTCTTCCTGGTGTTTATCATGGATACCCATTAGTTCCTGCCAAGGCAGCAGCTACTCTTCTTGGTGTTTTTCCTGGGGTTTATCATGGATCCCCATTAGTTCCTGCCAAGGCAGCAGCTACTCTTCCTGGTGTTTTTCCTGGTGTTTATCATGGATCCTCATTAGTTCCTGCCAAGGCAGTAGCTACTCTTCCTGGTGTTTTTCCTGGTGTTTATCATGGATCCCCATTAGTTCCTGCCAAGGCAGCAGCTACTCTTCCTGGTGTTTTTCCTCGTGTTTATCATGGATCCCCATTAGTTCCTGCCAAGGCAGTAGCTACTCTTCCTGGTGTTTTTCCTGGGGTTTATAATGGATCCCCATTAGTTCCTGCCAAGGCAGCAGCTATTCTTCCTGGTGTTTTTCCTGGGGTTTATCATGGATCCCCATTAGTTCCTGCCAAGGCAGCAGCTACGCTTCCTGGGGTTTTTCCTGGGGTTTATCATGGATCCCCATTAGTTCCTGCCAAGGCAGCAGCTACTCTTCCTGGTGTTTATCATGGATCCCTATTAGTTCCTGCCAAGGCAGCAGCTACTCTTCCTGGTGTTTTTCCTGGGGTTTATCATGGATCCCCATTAGTTCCTGCCAAGGCAGCAGCTACTCTTCCTGGTGTTTTTCCTGGGGTTTATCATGGATCCCCATTAGTTCCTGCCAAGGCAGCAGCTACTCTTCCTGGTGTTTATCATGGATCCCTATTAGTTCCTGCCAAGGCAGTTTATCTTCCTGGTGTTTTTCCTGGGGTTTATCATGGATCCCCATTAGTTCCTGCCAAGGCAGCAGCTACTCTTCCTGGTGTTTTCCTGGAGTTTATCATGGATCCCCATTAGTTCCTGCCAAGGCAGTAGCTACTCTTCCTGGTGTTTTTCCTGGGGATTATCATGGATCCCCATTAGTTCCTGCCAAGGCAGCAGCTACTCTTCCTGGTGTTTATCATGGATACCCATTAGTTCCTGCCAAGGCAGCAGCTACTCTTCTTGGTGTTTTTCCTGGGGTTTATCATGGATCCCCATTAGTTCCTGCCAAGGCAGCAGCTACTCTTCCTGGTGTTTTTCGTGGTGTTTATCATGGATCCTCATTAGTTCCTGCCAAGGCAGCAGCTACTCTTCCTGGTGTTTTTCCTCGTGTTTATCATGGATCCCCATTAGTTCCTGCCAAGGCAGTAGATACTCTTCCTGGTGTTTTTCCTGGGGTTTATAATGGATCCCCATTAGTTCCTGCCAAGGCAGCAGCTATTCTTCCTGGTGTTTTTCCTTGGGTTCATCATGGATCCCCAGTAGTTCCTGCCAAGGCAGCAGCTACGCTTCCTGGTGTTTTTCCTGGGGTTTATCATGGATCCCCATTAGTTCCTGCCAAGGCAGCAGCTACTCTTCCTGGTGTTTATCATGGATCCCCATTAGTTCCTGCCAAGGCAGCAGCTACTCTTCCTGGTGTTTTTCGTGGTGTTTATCATGGATCCTCATTTGTTCCTGCCAAGGCTGTAGCTACTCTTCCTGGTGTTTTTCCTGGTGTTTATCATGGATCCCCATTAGTTCCTGCCAAGGCAGCAGCTACTCTTCCTGGTGTTTTTCCTGGTGTTTATCATGGATCCCCATTAGTTCCTGCCAAGGCAGCAGCTACTCTTCCTGGTGTTTTTCCTGGGGTTTATCATGGATCCCCATTAGTTCCTGCCAAGGCAGCAGCTACACTTCCTGGGGTTTATTATGGATCCTCATTAGTTCCTGCCAAAGCAGCAGCTACTCTTCCTGGGGTTTATCATGGATCCCCATTAGTTCCTGCCATGGCAGCAGCTACTCTTCCTGGTGTTTATCATGGATCCTCATTAGTTCCTGCCAAGGCAGCAGCTACTCTTCTTGGTGTTTTTCCTGGTGTTTATCATGGATCCCCATTAGTTCCTGCCAAGGCAGCAGCTACTCTTTCTGGTGTTTTTCCTGGTGTTTATCATGGATCCCCATTAGTTCCTGCCAAGGCAGCAGCTACTCTTCCTGGTGTTTATCATGGATCCCTATTAGTTCCTGCCAAGGCAGTAGCTACTCTTCATAGTGTTTTTCCTGGGGTTTATCATGGATCCCCATTAGTTCCTGCCAAGGCAGCAGCTACTCTTCCTGGTGTTTTTCCTGGGGATTATCATGGATCCCCATTAGTTCCTGCCAAGGCAGCAGCTACTCTTCCTGGTGTTTATCATGGATCCCCATTAGTTCCTGCCAAGGCAGTAGCTACTCTTCCTGGTGTTTTTCCTGGTGTTTATCATGGATCCCCATTAGTTCCTGCCAAGGCAGCAGCTACTCTTCCTGGGGTTTATTATGGATCCTCATTAGTTCCTGCCAAAGCAGCAGCTACTCTTCCTGGGGTTTATCATGGATCCCCATTAGTTCCTGCCAAGGCAGCAGCTACTCTTCCTGGTGTTTATCATGGATCCTCATTAGTTCCTGCCAAGGCAGCAGCTACTCTTCTTGGTGTTTTTCCTGGTGTTTATCATGGATCCCCATTAGTTCCTGCCAAGGCAGCAGCTACTCTTTCTGGTGTTTTTCCTGGTGTTTATCATGGATCCCCATTAGTTCCTGCCAAGGCAGCAGCTACTCTTCCTGGGGTTTATCATGGATCCCCATTAGTTCCTGCCAAGGCAGTAGCTACTCTTCATAGTGTTTTTCCTGGGGATTATCATGGATCCCCATTAGTTCCTGCCATGGCAGCAGCTACTCTTCCTGGTGTTTATCTGGATCCCTATTAGTTCCTGCCATGGCAGCAGCTACTCTTTCTGGTGTTTATCATGGATCCTCATTAGTTCCTGCCAAGGCAGCAGCTACTCTTCTTGGTGTTTTTCCTGGGGTTTATCATGGATCCCCATTAGTTCCTGCCAAGGCAGCAGCTACTCTTCCTGGTGTTTTTCCTGGGGTTTATCATGGATCCCCATTAGTTCCTGCCAAGGCAGCAGCTACTCTTCCTGGTGTTTATCATGGATCCCTATTAGTTCCTGCCAAGGCAGCAGCTACTCTTCCTGGTGTTTATCATGGATCCCTATTAGTTCCTGCCAAGGCAGCAGCTACTCTTCCTGGTGTTTTTCCTGGGGTTTATCATGGATCCCCATTAGTTCCTGCCAAGGCAGCAGCTACTCTTCCTGGTGTTTTCCTGGAGTTTATCATGGATCCCCATTAGTTCCTGCCAAGGCAGTAGCTACTCTTCCTGGTGTTTTTCCTGGGGATTATCATGGATCCCCATTAGTTCCTGCCAAGGCAGCAGCTACTCTTCCTGGTTTATCATGGATCCCCATTTTCCTGCCAAGGCAGCAGCTACTCTTCTTGGTGTTTTTCCTGGGGTTTATCATGGATCCCCATTAGTTCCTGCCAAGGCAGCAGCTACTCTTCCTGGTGTTTTTCCTGGGGTTTATCATGGATCCCCATTAGTTCCTGCCAAGGCAGCAGCTACTCTTCCTGGTGTTTTCCTGGTGTTTATCATGGATCCCCATTAGTTCCTGCCAAGGCAGCAGCTACTCTTCCTGGTGTTTTTCCTGGGGTTTATAATGGATCCCCATTAGTTCCTGCCAAGGCAGCAGCTATTCTTCCTGGTGTTTTTCCTGGGGTTTATCATGGATCCCCATTAGTTCCTGCCAAGGCAGCAGCTACGCTTCCTGGTGTTTTTCCTGGGGTTTATCATGGATCCCCATTAGTTCCTGCCAAGGCAGCAGCTACTCTTCCTGGTGTTTATCATGGATCCCTATTAGTTCCTGCCAAGGCAGCAGCTACTCTTCCTGGTGTTTTTCCTGGGGTTTATCATGGATCCCCATTAGTTCCTGCCAAGGCAGCAGCTACTCTTCCTGGTGTTTATCATGGATCCCCATTAGTTCCTGCCAAGGCAGCAGCTACTCATCCTGGTGTCTGGCAAAATTAAAGCAGTTGTATCATTTTAAAAACAATAAAATACATTCATTACAGAATTCACAACACACTAAGTGTGTACCCCAGGCCCATAATCCACTTCCACATGTCTACAACGTTCCGTTGAGTTCTGACAAGACTGTACGTCGACATACACAAACCAAACCTTATTCAGTAATGTCAACCCCTGGTATTCTTTCAAATAAGTATATTATTTCTGCATCTCAGCCTACTTGGGTTATTCTGTTTCATGGTTTGAATGCCAGTACCTTTCGAACTCTACTTATTCAGTCATAAAGCACAATTTAGGAACATCTTAAAATATATAATTGCACAGAGAGTCTGGAATCTGAATGTCATTTCCTGCTGCCGTATTGACATCCTCCTCACCTCCCTCTGCTCTGTACTGTATTACACTGTGAAAGAGGAGAGTCCTGCCTGGCCTGGCTGGGGATATTAGTCTGTTTGGTAATCATTCTATTGTCAGGCTGATAGCGAAAGCTGCTGCCTCCTCCCACTGACAGGTCCTCAGGAGCCATGATGGATGCCCAGTGGCCCAGTGGCCCTACTTAAACCAACCCACCACTGCTGCTACTGCTGCTGGATCAATGTCAGACCAAAGCACCACTGGAGTCAGTGATCAATTATCTCCTCTGGTACTCTGATAATGAGAAACAGGAAGCGGGAGGATCTGTGGATCTGAGGATCTGCCAGAGAAGCATTACGTCAAGTGTTGGAGTGGGCCGCTGCTGCCCATGCATCCACGAATAAGAAAGGGAGAGCAGTGATTGGTCAACAGGACTAGTTGATCATTTATCTGGCGTACTCTGGAGAGTTGGAATGTCAGTTTGTGGCAGCTGAAGCGTGACACAAAGCCCACAATGATGCAATAACTCTACAGGTCCTTGTTTCCCCCAGTAACAGAAAGAATTAATCTGAAGTCACTAGGAACTATTGCGTAGTAACTATCATTAGTGTTGTTAGTATGTTAGACGTTTAATTACATTTCTTTCTTTCCTTCTTTCCTTCTTTCTTTCTTACTTTCTCTCTCTTTCTCTCTCTCTCTCTCTCTCTCTCTCTCTCTCTCTCTCTCTCTCTCTCTCTCTCTCTCTCTCTCTCTCTCTCTCTCTCTCTCTTTCTTTCTTTCTTTCTTTCTCTCTTTCTCTCTCTCTCTTTCTCTCTCTTTCTCTCTCTCTCTTCTCTCTCTCTCTCTCTCTCTCTCTCTCTCTTTCTTTCTTTCTCTCTTTCTCTTCTCTCTTTCTCTTTCTTTCTTTCTTTCTTTCTCTCTCTCTCTCTCTCTCTCTCTCTCTCTCTCTCTCTCTCTCTCTCTCTCTCTCTCTCTCTCTCTCTCTCTCTCTCTCTCTCTCTCTCTCTCTCTCTTTCTCTCTCATTCTCTCTCTCTAGATCTATTGAATCCCACCAAAGGAATCTTCCAGATCAACTATCAAGCGCTGCCTTAATATATTCTCCTTTTTTTAAAGTATCAAGAACAAACAAAATGTCTCCACTATTTGACCAGATACCCCTCTGCCCCCCTGCAGCGTGCCCCTTTGCCCCCGTCCCCCTCCGTCTTGCCAGCATCACAGAACTTGTAATTATTGCTGATTTCCAGCTTATCCTGGAACTAATGTGATAAAAATCTAAGAAAAAGACTAGTCCAGGGCAGGCTGGCCGGCCGGCCCGAGCCAGTCAGAGCCAGAGGTCTAAGCCAAGGCAACAAGTGCCTTTTGAGAGCTAACAGGATTTTCAGGGGGCTTGCATTGATCTCGTGCTTGGCTCTTTCAGGGAGGCTTTTGGCTGCCAGGCGGCACACTTCTGCAGCCCCCCGCATCCCGTACCCATCCCATCTCAGTCCACCCTTGTTCTGTCCTGTGTGCACAGTGGGGGCCCCCAAACCCAAAGATGGACATAGGGAGCAGATGAGTTGGGTTTAGAAGTTACCGCTACAGGTGATACTAAGTCCCCATACAAAGTCCCCAAGGTGTGGGAGTGGGGACGGGGTGGGTGACATTAGGACAAGAGTACAGGGGAAGGAGGTCTGGCTCCTGTTCTCTCCTGGACTGCGGGTGTGTCTGAGAGGCAACTTGTCATCAGCTGGGACATTTTGGGACAGAGAATCGATCTTAATGATTTTGTATCAAACAGATGCAGATCATAAGAGATAAACCAAATCGTTGAACTGGTATCAGTTGTCGGTTGGCCCAAAAAAAACATTCTTCCATAACGGCACAAATGATTTGAAAAGGAAAATCTACAAATGTTCATGATGCGCCAAATGTGATTTACTATTTGTCAATATCGAAATGTGCTGTTGGAAGAACGTGAGCCAATCAGAATTGTTCAAATACAAATAGTAACATTTTTGATAATGAATTTAGGATAAATGAAAATGGGAAAGGGTATTGCAGCCGATAAGCTGGGGCTAAATCTCTGAGAGTAAGCCGATACCCCACAGCAGAAGAGGTCACAGAACCGTGACTACTGCCAGTTGTTGAGGCGCTCTCTGACCCTGGAGGGGAGGGGTGGATAGGGGGGGGCTATTTTCTTATACCACCAAGAATAAGGGACCATATCTGAAGACTGTACTAGTCATGACCGACACACTATCCGCAATTACTGTTTGGACCATAGCCACCATTGCCATGTCTATTGTTATGAGGGCTAGGTATTGAGGAGCTTGCAGAGTGGAGACTATAGAGCGTTCTGCAGTGAGGGGCTCTCTTTGTGTTGGTAGCTGGACAGAAACAGCTCCAGGCTACAGGACCTGATGTGAGTGAGGGTGGGCCAATCTGACAGGCAACACTTTGAGCCTCTCTGTGAGGGAGGAAGGGGAGGAGGGGGCTTGGCCAGGGGGTTCCGTCAGGCGATCTTCAAGTGGCGAAGCTTTTCAAAGCTTTGTTATCCACTTTGGGATGCCCCTTGTGACCCCTGTGTAGACGTGCTCATAGCTTTGCAAGGAAATGGAGAGGGGCCTCGGGTGGGCTGTATTGTGGAGGGAGGGAAGCAGAGTTCAAACGCACATGAGCGCCATTCCCCAAGGAGCTGTCGAGGGTGAGGGCAAGGTACAAAGGTGAACCAGGGAAGATGTTGTTGGACGCATGGAGGAACCAGGAAGATTTGATGTCCACAGACGACCTCCTTGTTTTGCAAGTCTGTAATACACTGTTTCCATTCACCCCTTTTCCTCTTTGTGCGCTATGTATCCTTGAGGTAAAGAAACCGTTCTTGGAGAAGCAGTACTGCCTAAATGAAGACCGTTCTTGGAGAGACAGTACTGCCTTAATGAAGACCTTTCTTGGAGTGGTAGTACTGCCTTAATGAAGAGAACTATATAGCTATAGAGCTTCACTCCACAATAAACATTTCAAACCATTTCAATGAAAGTTCTCATTAAAAAACGTTTTTCACCCCAAAAAATCGCAAAACCCTTCTCTCTCTCTCTCTCTCTCTCTCTCTCTGTCTCTCTCTCTCTGTCTCTGTCTCTGTCTCTGTCTCTGTCTCTGTCTCTGTCTCTGTCTCTGTCTCTGTCTCTGTCTCTGTCTCTCTCTGTCTCTCTCTCTCTCTCTCTCTCTCTCTCTCTCTCTCTCTCTCTCTCTCTCTCTCTCTCTCTCTCTGTGTTGAAATCCCATTGCATATTATAGAGGGTAATGACATGGCCTCTGGATCACGTCTGTCTGCCTTCCTGCCTGCTGCTAATAATGTGATTGATGCAACTCCACTTGAGTGAGTCTCCCAGCCAGGGAGATGCAGGTGCTACACATTGTCCATTATGGGACAATACAAATAACTGTGCACTAATTCACCAAACACAATCCACCGTGTTCAGTCCAGAGATGATGACAAATAGTTTCAAGTTTCAAGACTTGGACAGTTTGCAACATCAGTGGCAGGTGTGAGGAGTATTACAGCCAAGACTGTTGGCTGTAGATTCCTAAATATGGTCAGGACCCTGAATCCCTGAATCAGGACCCTGAATCCCTGAATCAGGACCCTGAATCCCTGAATCAGGACTGAATCCCTGAATCAGGACCCTGAATCCCTGAATCAGGACCCTGAATCCCTGAATCAGGACCCTGAATCCCTGAATCAGGACTCTGAATCCCTGAATCAGGACTCTGAATCCCTGAATCAGGACCCTGAATCCCTGAATCAGGACCCTGAATCCCTGAATCAGGACCCTGAATCAAAATACTGTTAAATGTGCACAGTGGTTACCCAGGCTATTTACTGCTGCTCTCCCTTGATGTGCGTTCTCCATCCACCCTACACAGTGGTTACCCAGGCTATTTACTGCTGCTCTTTAATCATTTGTTATTCTTATCTCTTACTTTGTCGGGGGGGTATTTTTCTTAAAACTGCATTGTTGGTTAAGCATTTCACTGTAAGGTTGTATATTGTATTGTGTTGTATTCGGCACATGTGACAAATAAAATGTGATTTGATTTGATTATTTAATATAGAGATGGTGGAAGTGTGGGTCTCCCTCAAAAGAATCTAGAATGAGCTTAAATTTCACTCGTGCCTTGATGTGCGTTCACCATCCACCACACAGAGCTACGCCTGCATTTAAGAAAAAAAAATACAATTAAGAATGTCTGCCCTCTTACTCCATCTCTCTTTCTCTTTCTCTCTCTCCCTCTCTCTCTCTCTCGCTCTCTCTCTCCCTCTCCCTCTCTCCTCTCTCCCTCTCTCCCTCTCTCTCTCTCCTCTCTCTCTCTCTCTCTCTCTCTCTCTCTCTCTCTCTCTCTCTCTCTCTCTCTCTCTCTCTCTCTCTCTCTCTCTCTCTCTCTCTCTCTCTATCCCAGACACTACTTTCACTCCTCCTCAAGCGTTAATCCAGCCAACCCCCAGCCTCGCCTCCTCTCCCTAAGACCCTTGTGTGATGTGGGACACACGGCTACCATTCATCCTGCTTCATCACAGTCCTTTGTGTTCTTAATCGTTCCTGGGTATTAAGCCAGGCTGCACAGCCCCAATCCCCTTACCCAACACCCTGCCTGGCCCAATGCTTTGTTAGACCTCAGCCTGACCCTTTCTCTCAGTACCCACCACACTCCAGTCTGGTCCTGCACCCCAACCCCACTGTTGACACTCCTCTCGGCCTGCAACACTGCACGGGACCCCTCACTCGTCTCGGACGAGTGACTAATCCGTTGTAGTCTCACGTGCCTGGTGCAGTCTCAGCAGTGTTGTCTCACGTGCCTGGTGCAGTCTCAGCAGTGTTGTCTCACGTGGCTGATGCAGTGTTGTCTCACGTGTCTGGTGCAGTGTTGTCTCACGTGGCTGATGCAGTCTCAGCAGTGTAGTCTCACGTGCCTGGTGCAGTCTCAGCAGTGTTGTCTCACGTGGCTGATGCAGTCTCAGCAGTGTTGTCTCACGTGTCTGGTGCAGTGTTGTCTCACGTGTCTGGTGCAGTGTTGTCTCACGTGGCTGATGCAGTCTCAGCAGTGTTGTCTCACGTGGCTGATGCAGTGTTGTCTCACGTGTCTGGTGCAGTGTTGTCTCACGTGGCTGATGCAGTCTCAGCAGTGTTGTCTCACATGGCTGGTGCAGTGTTGTCTCACATGGCTGGTACAGTGTTGTCTCACGTGGCTGGTACAGTGTTGTCTCACATGGCTGGTACAGTGTTGTCTCACGTGGCTCGTGCAGTCTCAGCAGTGTTAACGAGATGGACTCAGATGGAGATGGACTCCATGATGATTTAAGTTCATCGATTGCGATGCCTCCAAAATCAACATGTACGTTTCGGGGGGGGGGGTTAATAGTTTGTTTTGTTGTCAGTAGGTGATGTCATCACAATATCAATGAAATAGTTCAATGGTTTGTTTTTGTTTTTGTGGCTTCCTCTCTCAAAATCCAGAATGATGTATTACTATCGATCAGCATTTGTATACATGTATGATCATAGATTGGCAATATGGCAATATCTTCAGTAGATGTATTTCAAGATTAAGATTCAAATTTGATGCCGCCATTGTTTTGTAACAGGTGTTTGGATGAATTCAAGCACAGTGAAATAGTGGAGCGCTTTTACCCTCCTCTTGCAGATAATTAATAAGACTGAAGAAAAAATAATTATATTGACAATAGACTAATAGACTACCATTTGATTACATTATTTTCAGACGTAGTTTGGATGCACAACGGCTGCTTGATTAGTAACATGAGTTATTCAATGTGATTATAATGCATGAGTTCGCACACGCACACGCACACGCACACGCACACACACATTCTGAAACATATTCTCACATTTCTTTGAGTGTCAGATATTTCAACCAACCATTCACAGATCTAGTTTATACATCTCCCTTTACAGCATTTCTTTCTTTTCTCAAAAGCACTTGTTTTTTTGGGAGTGTTGTTAACATGAATGGGCAACGACAACAGTGTAGAAACAGTGAAAAAGCTATTAACAGAATATTTTCCCTCTCTCTTTGTTAAGATTTCTTTCTGTCTCTCTCCAAGTGCTCCTCAACATTCACCCGGGACACACAAACAAATGCAAATGACTGTGAAAAACTTTCCATAATGTAACTTGGAGCCGTGTTTGAGAGATGGTCTGAATAGACTCTAGAAGAAACCCTAATTAATCTAAGTGCAGACCCAATGGGCCCACTTGGAAGTTTTTCACTCCTTTATCTGAAGAACAAGAAAGAAAAGGGATCAAGACTTCTTTTCTATCCGGAGAGAGAGAGAAGAGGGCCGGATCCGCCTCCGTCTCATTCAGACCTCAGACCTACCCACCGCTAAGCTAGCTCTGTCTACCCCAGTACCAACCGCTAAGCTAGCTCTGTCTACCCCAGTACCAACCGCTAAGCTAGCTCTGTCTACCTCAGTACCAACCGCTAAGCTAGCTCTGTCTACCTCAGTACCAACCGCTAAGCTAGCTCTGTCTACCTCAGTACCAACCGCTAAGCTAGCTCTGTCTACCCCAGTACCAACCGCTAAGCTAGCTCTGTCTACCTCAGTACCAACCGCTAAGCTAGCTCTGTCTACCTCAGTACCAACCGCTAAGCTAGCTCTGTCTACCCCAGTACCAACCGCTAAGCTAGCTCTGTCTACCCCAGTACCAACCGCTAAGCTAGCTCTGTCTACCTCAGTACCAACCGCTAAGCTAGCTCTGTCTACCTCAGTACCTCCGCTAAGCTAGCTCTGTCTACCCCAGTACCAACCGCTAAGCTAGCTCTGTCTACCTCAGTACCAACCGCTAAGCTAGCTCTGTCTACCTCAGTACCAACCGCTAAGCTAGCTCTGTCTACCTCAGTACCAACCTCTAAGCTAGCTCTGTCTACCTCAGTACCAACCTCTAAGCTAGTCAGTACCAACCGCTAAGCTAGCTCTGTCTACCCAGTACCAACCGCTAAGCTAGCTCTGTCTACCCAGTACCAACCGCTAAGCTAGCTCCCAGTACCAACCGCTAAGCTAGCTCTGTCTACCCCAGTACCAAGTAGCTCCACCCAGTACCACCGCTAAGCTAGCTCTGTCTACCCCAGTACCCACCGCTAAGCTAGCTCTGTCTACCCCACTACCAATCGCTAAGCTAGCTCTGTCTACCCCAGTACCAACCGCTAAGCTAGCTCTATCCACCCCATGTAACAACAACTAAGCTAGCTCTGACTACCCCAGTACCAACCGCTAAGCTAGCTCTGACTACCCCAGTACCAACCGCTAAGCTAGCTCTGTCTACCCCAGTACCAACCGCTAAGCTAGCTCTGTCTACCCCAGTACCAACCGCTAAGATAGCTCTGACTACCCCAGTACCAACCGCTAAGATAGCTCTGACTACCCCAGTACCAACCGCTAAGCTAGCTCTGACTACCCCAGTACCAACCGCTAAGATAGCTCTGACTACCCCAGTACCAACCGCTAAGCTAGCTCTGACTACCCCAGTACCAACCGCTAAGCTAGCTCTGTCTACCCCAGTACCAACCGCTAAGCTAGCTCTGTCTACCCCAGTACCAACCGCTAAGCTAGCTCTGACTACCCCAGTACCAACCGCTAAGCTAGCTCTGTCTACCCCAGTACCAACCGCTAAGCTAGCTCTGTCTACCCCAGTACCAACCGCTAAGCTAGCTCTGTCTACCCCAGTACCAACCGCTAAGCTAGCTCTGTCTACCCCATGGGTGAGGAGTAGGAAAATATGTCAATCCATTTGTTCTTTTTACATTCCATTTTTTTACTCTTAAAAATTAAAGATAAGAGAAAGGAGGAAAAAATAAATATATATAGCAATATTGTACGATTATTTTGGGCCTACACATTTTAAGCAGCCGTTGAGAAGCCTGGTTCTAGAGTTGTCAGGTGCTGGGGTGGCGAGGGGAGAACAATGGGTCTGTGAGAAGCAGAAGGCCTGAGATGAATGCTCTGGGTAAATCAGTAATGGACCTAAAGGGCATACGCCTGTGGGGAATTTGCTGGCTTATAAAAGAGCTTTAAGAGGCCTTCATTCATATGGGTCCAAAGAGATTTGAATTGCTCCCTTCACAATCACTTGAAAGGCCGAGCTCAGGGTGTTCCGAAACAAAGTGGAAATCAGGCCGCCCTTCAATGGCTCTAATAAGCTTTTAACTATTTTACATTATGGCGTTAGCCTTCATTTTCTCTTCTTTCAGCAGCATTGTTTGGCCCCACCGTGCAGTAGACCCAACTTAAATGTCTGATTTATACTTTTCTTCATGGTGAATTTAAACTTTTCAAAAAAACTACAAGAGAGATCCAAATGAATGGAGGATTCAGCTGTATTGTATGAGCTGGAAAACGGGCCTCCTCATTCAACCAGCAACAGGGAGCCAGCGACTGTAGAAAGAGACAACTGTTACAAAAAATAGGAAAAGTTTAATATACTGCAATACTGCTGAAATAGATACATGATTTTTATACAACATTTCAACTTGAAAATGGTTATTCTTTGAAATGTATGAAAATATTATATACTTTAAAAAAATATATATTTAAATTTTCTCTCAAATAATTCCAGAAAGCCAACATGACCCATAGAGATAGATGACCGCTCTACTTCCCTTCATGTATTATTTGAAGGACAGGATATAGGTAAACACTACATCTGAAGATTAAATACATTTAAATATCCCACTGATTATGGATGGATAGTCAACGTCCACACAACACGAGATATATTCAAAAGTCGCATTCTAGACGGGTTGCTATTGGGGTAGCTGTTGCCATGGTACTGTTTATTGCCCTGTAAATTGCCTCTTCTCTTCAAACTACAGAGGTCAGGGGTTCAGCTCAGCCCCACTGAACACAGCACCCTAAATATCCCTACGCTGTAGTGTTGTCCTAGTTCAGCTCAGCCCCACTGAACGCAGCACCCTAAATATCCCTACGGCTGTAGTGGTGTCCTAGTTCAGCTGCAGCCCCACTGAACGCAGCACCCTAAATATCCCTACGCTGTAGTGTTGTCCTAGTTCAGCTCAGCCCCACTGAACGCAGCACCCTAAATATCCCTACGCTGTAGTGTTGTCCTAGTTCAGCTCAGCCCCACTGAACGCAGCACCCTAAATATCCCTACGGCTGTAGTGGTGTCCTAGTTCAGCTGCAGCCCCACTGAACGCAGCACCCTAAATATCCCTACGCTGTAGTGTTGTCCTAGTTCAGCTCAGCCCCACTGAACGCAGCACCCTAAATATCCCTACGCTGTAGTGGTGTCCTAGTTCAGCTCAGCCCCACTGAACGCAGCACCCTAAATATCCCTACGCTGTAGTGGTGTCCTAGTTCAGCTCAGCTCAGGAGGGTTGGTAGGAGAGAAATGTAAGGGGGAAGGAGAGGGGTGGGGGCACACACAGCCAGAGTCCTCGCCCTCTGCTTGACACTTGTGAAACGTGGGGTTTCTGTGGGCCGTGTGGACATTTAGAATTTCATGGTAATTGTTGAAGACAAGGAGGGGGGCCTGCCTTCCTCAGTCCTGATTAAGCTCTCATAAAACCCTCACAGCCTGACCTCAGTAATGGCCCCAGCCAAGACAGTAAAACACACAATAGAAATAGATGGATCTTCCTAGGGCTTCAGGAACAGGCACAGGCTATATACCGCCACCTCAGGCCACAGTCAACCTCAAACCACAATCCACCTCAGGCCACAGTCAACCTCAGACGACAGTCAACCTCAGGACACAGTCAACCTCAGGCCACAGTCCACGTCAGGCCACAGTCCACCTCAGGCCACAGTCCACCTCAGGCCACAGTCCACCTCAGATCACAGTCCACCTCAGGCCACAGTCCACCTCAGGCCACAGTCCACCTCAGGCCACAGTACACCTCAGATCACAGTCCACCTCAGGCCACAGTCCACCTCAGGCCACAGTCCACCTCAGGCCACAGTCCACCTCAGGCCACAGTACACCTCAGGCCACAGTACACCTCAGGCCACAGTACACCTCAGGCCACAGGCCACCTCAGGCCACAGTCCACCTCAGGCCACAGTCCACCTCAAACCACAGTCCATCTCAGGTCACAGTACACCTCAGGCCACAGTCAACCTCAGATCACAGTCCACCTCAGGCCACAGGCCACGTCAGGCCACAGGCCACCTCAGGTCACAGGGCACCAATGTTTTTCGATTCTCACTTTGACTTGAGAGAAAGCAAATATACGTTTTGCATTTGTAAATAGATTATATAACTGAATTGTATAGGTATTACATATCTAATAAAATACAGTATATGCACTAGCAAAGAATGAGATTTATATATGGGGTGGCAGGGTAGCCTAGTGGTTAGAGCTTTGAACTAGTCACCGGAAGGTTGCAAGTTCAAACCCCGGAGCTGACAAGGTACAAATCTGACATTTTGCCCCTGAACAGGCAGTTAACCCGCTGTTCCTAGGCCATCATTGAAAATAAGAATTGGTTCTTAACTGACTTGCCTAGTTAAATAAAAATTCACAAGACCCCTTTTCTGGTGTATAATCAATTCTAGCATCTGCAGTGGAATGAATAGATGATTAAACAAATATAGAGATTGAATCAGCAGAGTGCAACTATAATGATCTTCTATAATCTGGTGCTTGAGGCGTGGGTACAGGTGCAAGCTCCGACAGTAAAAGATGGGAGGAGAGGGGAAGAGGTTATCTTCTCGTGATTTCAGAAGAAACATCCCATCTGTTTATCCTGAGTACTGGGATGGAGATCTGGTTTCTCTGATGTTTATCTCTCTGGTCTCTGAGGACCTCCTCTCCTCTCCCCTCCGAGTGGGGAAGGGAAGGGCAGGGGGTTAGGTTAGACACACCTCTATTTTGGAAAAGAATCAAACTGAATATGGGCAGCTAGCTGGATGGCTAACCTCTTGATTGACACTTTCCTGTGGCTCTGTTCTGCCTCTGTGGACACCTGG
>NC_060195.1:8513036-8638036 GCF_021184085.1 Oncorhynchus gorbuscha | reverse complement strand
CCATTATATTATAGAGCTACATTATATTACAGTACTCCATTGTATTACAATACTACATTACAGTACCCCATTATATTATAGAGCTACATTATATTACAGTACTCCATTGTATTACAATACTACATTACAGTACTCATTCTGTGACTGAAAAGGAAATGTGATTTTCTCAGCTAAGTATATTTTACACGAAAGAGAAAAGAGTACTGTAAAAAATGCATATAATAAATACAGGCATGTGTGTGTTCGTCTGTATGCCCATGTGAGTGTGCTGTAGGTGGGTGTTCGGTGGGAGGGGCATATGGCTGTAGGTGTGTGTTCGGTGGGAGGGGCATATGGCTGTATGTGTGTGTTCGGTGGGAGGGGCATATGGCTGTAGGTGTGTGTTCGGTGGGAGGGGCATATGGCTGTAGGTGTGTGTTCGGTGGGAGGGGCATATGGCTGTATGTGTGTGTTCGGTGGGAGGGGCATATGGCTGTAGGTGTGTGTTCGGTGGGAGGGGCATATGGCTGTAGGTGTGTGTTCGGTGGGAGGGGCATATGGCTGTAGGTGTGTGTTGGTGGGAGGGGCATATGGCTGTAGGTGTGTGTTCGGTGGGAGGGGCATATGGCTGTATGTGTGTGTTCGGTGGGAGGGGCATATGGCTGTATGTGTGTGTTCGGTGGGAGGGGCATATGGCTGTAGGTGTGTGTTCGGTGGGAGGGGCATATGGCTGTAGGTGTGTGTTCGGTGGGAGGGGCATATGGCTGTAGGTGTGTGTTCGGTGGGAGGGGCATATGGCTGTAGGTGTGTGTTCGGTGGGAGGGGCATATGGCTGTAGGTGTGTGTTCGGTGGGAGGGGCATATGGCTGTAGGTGTGTGTTCGGTGGGAGGGGGGCATATGGCTGTAGGTGTGTGTTCGGTGGGAGGGGCATATGGCTGTAGGTGTGTGTTCGGTGGGAGGGGCATATGGCTGTATGTGTGTGTTCGGTGGGAGGGGCATATGGCTGTATGTGTGTGTTCGGTGGGAGGGGAATATGGCTGTATGTGTGTGTTCGGTGGGAGGGGCATATGGCTGTATGTGTGTGTTCGGTGGGAGGGGCATATGGCTGTATGTGTGTGTTCGTTGGGAGGGGCATATGGCTGTAGGTGTGTGTTCAGTGGGAGGGGCATATGGCTGTAGGTATGCATTTGGGTCTTTCTATGACAAATGAAGACAATATATCTTTCTGTACTGAGAGCAGTCAGTTGGAACAGTCAGGGCCTGGGGCTAGGGCCCTCTGTGTCATTGTTTCCTCCCTGTTCTAAAGTGAACATTCTCCCCTTAAATGAGGTTGGCCTGTCTCTACCTCGGGTTATGGGTGGCATATGCCTAATCTAACCTGGTGAACATCTGTACACACAGTGTGTCTTTCACGACAGCTGGGTGTGTTCCATCTCAAATGACCAGGACATCAGTGTAACTACAGGGACAAGGCATTATGGCATCCCACAAAATGAGTTGCTGTCTTCTTAATAAAAAAAGATTTTCTGAGGAATAAGGTTATTTTATTAGTCTGTGCAGTTTCTGCATTAGAAAGATAACACCCTGATCAATATACCATTTACAAATGTGGGAAATAAAAGCATATTGATATTAAATAAAATACAATTTTGAGCCGAATACAATATTACCGGGAAATGCTTACTTCACAAGCCTTTAACCAACAATGCAGTTCAAGAAATAAAGTTTAGAAAATATTTACTAAATAAAATAAAGTAAAAATAAAAAGTAAACACAGTAGAATTACATAACCAGGCCATATACAGGGGGCCAGGTACCGAGTCAATGTGCGGGGGTAGAGGTTAGTCGCGGTAATTTGCACATATAGGTAGGGGTTAATGTAAATAGTCTGGGTGTCCATTTGATTAATTGTTCAGTAGTCCTATAGCTTGGGTGTAGAAGCTGTTACGGAGCCTCTTGGACCTAGACTTGGAGCTCTGGTACCGCTTGCCGTGCGGTAGCAAAGTTAACAATCCATGGAGTCTTTGAAAATTCTTTGGGCCTTCCTCTGACACCGCCTGAAATATACACTACCATTCAAAAGTTTGGGGTCACTTAGAAATTACCTTGTTTTTGAAAGAAAAGCACATTTCTTGTCCATTGAAATAACATAAAAATGATCAGAAATACAGTGTCGACATTGCTAATGTTGTAAATGACTATTGTAGCTGGAAACAGAAGATTTTTTAAATGGAATATCTACATTTAAAGGCCCATTATCAGCAACCATCACTCATGTGTTCCAATGGCTCGTTATGTTAGCTAATCCAAGTTTATCATTTTAAAAGGCTTATTGAACATTAGAAAATCATTTTGCAATTATGTTAGCAGAGCTGAAAACTAGGTGAGTATCCGGAGCATCAGCATTTGTAGGTTGATTACAGGCTCAAAATGGACAGAAACAAATAACTTTCTTTTGAAACTCGGCAGTCTATTCTTGTTCTGAGAAATAAAGGCTATTCCATGCGAGAAATTGACAAGAAATTGAAGATCTCTTACAACGCTGTGTACTACTCCCTTCACAGAACAGAGCAAACTGGCCCTAACCAGAATAGGAAGAGAAGTGGGAGGCCCCGGTGCACAACTGAGCAAGAGGACAAGTACATTAGAGTATCTAGTTTGAGAAACAGATGCCTCACAAGTCCTAAACTGGCAGCTTCATTGAATAGTACCCGCAAAATACCAGTCTCAATGTCAACAGTAAAGAGGCGACTCAGGGATGCTGGCCTTCTAGGGCGGCCTGGGATGATGGTGTTGATGTGAGCCATGACCCGCCTTTCAAAGCACATCATGGCTATTGACGTGAGTGCTATGGGGCGGTAGTCAGGTTACCTTGCGTGCTTCAGTGTTGCTTGTCTCGAAGCGAGCATGAAAGGCATTTAGCTCGTCTAGTAGGCTCGCGTCACCGGGCAGCTCACGGCTGGGTCTCCCTTTGTAGTCCATAATAGTTTGCAAGCACTGCCACATCCAAAGAATGTCAGAGCTGGTGTAGTAGGATTCATCCTTAGTCCTGTATTGACTGTCACACCCTGATCTGTTTCACCTGTCTTCATGATTGTCTCCACCCCCCTCCAGGTGTCGCCCATATTCCCCATTATCCCCTGTGTATTTATACCTATGTTCTTTGTTTGTCTGTTGCCAGTTCATTTCATTTTGTGAAACCTACCAGCGTTTTTCCCCTTGCTCCTGTCTGTTCTAGTTCCTGTTTTCTTGTTTTTTTTGCGGTTTTGACCATTCTGCCTGCCTTGACCCTGAGCCTGCCGTTCTCTACCTTGCCACACACCACACTGGATTATTGACCCTTGCCTGCTCTGACCCCGAGACTTCCTGCCGTTCTGGACCTTTTGCACCCTATCTGGATTACTGACCTCCACCTGCCTTTGACCTGTCGTTTTGCCTGCCCCTGTATTAGTAATGTACTTTAGTTACTTCGACACTGTCTGCATCTGGGTCTTACCTGAAATGTGATGTTGACGCTTTACCTGTTTGATGGTTGTCTGAGGGCATTGCAGGGCATTTCTTATAAACTTTCCGGAATAGTGTCCGGCTCCTTGAAAACGGCAGCTCTAGCCTTTAGCTTGGTGCGGATGTTGCCTGTAATCCATGGTTTCTGGTTGGGATATGTACGTATGGTCACTGTGGGGATGACGTCCTCAATGCACTTATTAATGAAGCCGGTGACTGAGGTGGTATAGTCTTCAATGCCATTAGATGAATCACGAAACATATTCCAGTCTGTGCTAGCAACACAATCCTGTAGCGTAGCATCCGCGTCAACGGACCAGTATGCTCAGTGATACTGTGTGCTCATTTGAGAAAATGTCCTTATGAAGAATTCATGTTATAACCTATGTTATGGCATTATAACCTCCTTATGAAGAGTTCATGTTATAACCTATGTTATGACATCATAACATCCTTATGAAGGGGCGGCAGGGTAGCCTAGTGGTTAGAGCGTTGGACTAGTAACCGGAAGGTTGCAATTTCAAATCCCCGAGCTGACAAGGTACAAATCTGTCGTTCTGCCCCTGAACGGGCAGTTAACCCACTGTTCCTAGGCCGTCATTGAAAATAAGAATTTGTTCTTAACTGACTTGCATAGTAAAATAAAGGAAAAATTAAATGAAGAGTTCATGTTATAACCTATGTTATGGCATTATAACCTCCTTATGAAGAGTTCATGTTATAACCTATGTTATGGCATTATAACCTCCTTATGAAGAGTTCATGTTATAACCTATGTTATGGCATTATAACCTCCTTATGAAGAGTTCATGTTATAACCTATGTTATGGCATTATAACTCGGTGTAACAGTGCCCTCCATCGCTTGACTCACTGCTAGTCTTTATATTAATCTCAACTGGTATAAAACCGTCATTGACCCATACCCCAGTGAGAGGTCTGTCTGAGAACAGCTAGTCAGAGTGCTTGGAGGAACACAGTCAGTATAGTAGCTCAGAGCAGAGCCTGTTACATAATGCTTCTGTGATAGAAAGGAAGTCAGCTTACTTTTTCTCCCCAGGGGCCAAAAGGAAATAGCTTTGGGCTTCTGTTGACAAATTCCTCTCTCTCCCTCACACTGTGTGGTTGATAAACTGAAACAAGGGGGATTCAAAAAGATGTCACCCCTATGTAAAACTGGCAGTAAGAGAGAGTTGCACTGTAGTGCCTTTGGTTTCATCAGACAAAGAACATAAAAGTGGGTTTTAAAGTGAGAACAATGTTCAGGAATTGACAATGAGATCAATACTATTCTGTTGAAGCACAGCACTTCTTAATCAGACTAATGTCTTGATAGGAGCAGCTCTTCTGACTGTAGTCTTTATTAGAGTAATTCTTAACTCCATAATAAATCTGGAATAGTTTAATGTGCGAGTAGTACTATTGTTATGTTTCATTAACGATTCCAGAATTATTTATTTATACTGTCAACCTGTTGGCTAAGTATCGCATGCTGTCAAGACAACTAGGTGCTAAGAAGCAGTTTGTGATACTTAGACCTGGTGACCACACCAATTAGACAGAAAATAAGCCTCTATTTTACCAACAAGTCATTAACCCTCCTAATCGTCCAGCCAAGCTGCCAGCTAACCTCAGGTCTTCAGGAACCATCCTGGTGATGACAGACTGACACGGTGTGAGGGCTTAGAATCTGTCTGATAGGTCCTGATGGGTCCTTAAGGGAAGGCTTGCAACCTGGGGATCATTCCCCTCCGTGACCTTGAGGTGGTGTAGGTTGAGACAGACAGGAGTATCTGCAGGAGTAGTGGGGGGCAGGTGGAGGGTGTTGTTGTTAGCTAGCTTTAGCTAATCCCTGTGTTTGGGATGAGACAACTGATAGACTTAATCTCACATGATCTTCAAAGAGAGGTAACAAACCAAAACAATCAACCAATCAGAGAAGGAGGGTTGGACATATTATCAATCAGAGGAGGAGGGTTGGATATATTATCAATCAGAGGAGGAGGGTTGGATATATTATCAATCAGAGGAGGAGGGTTGGACATATTACCAATCAGAGGAGGAGGGTTGGACATATTACCAATCAGAGGAGGAGGGTTGGACATATTACCAATCAGAGGAGGAGGGTTGGACATATTACCAATCAGAGGAGGAGGGTTGGACATATTACCAATCAGAGGAGGAGGGTTGGACATATTACCAATCAGAGGAGGAGGGTTGGACATATTACCAATCAGAGGAGGAGGGTTGGACATATTACCAATCAGAGGAGGAGGGTTGGACATATTACCAATCAGAGGAGGAGGGTTGGACATATTACCAATCAGAGGAGGAGGGTTGGACATATTACCAATCAGAGGAGGAGGGTTGGACATATTACCAATCAGAGGAGGAGGGTTGGACATATTACCAATCAGAGGAGGATTACCAATCAGAGGAGGAGGAGTTGGACATATTACCAATCAGAGGAGGAGGGTTGGACATATTACCAATCCAATCAGAGGAGGAGGGTTGGACATATTACCAATCAGAGGAGGAGGGTTGGACATATTACCAATCAGAGGAGGAGGGTTGGACATATTACCAATCAGAGGAGGAGGGTTGGACATATTACCAATCAGAGGAGGAGGGTTGGACATATTATCAATCAGAGGAGGAGGGTTGGACATATTACCAATCAGAGGAGGAGGGTTGGACATATTATCAATCAGAGGAGGAGGGTTGGACATATTACCAATCAGAGGAGGAGGGTTGGACATATTACCAATCAGAGGAGGAGGGTTGGACATATTACCAATCAGAGGAGGAGGGTTGGACATATTACCAATCAGAGGAGGAGGGTTGGACATATTACCAATCAGAGGAGGAGGGTTGGACATATTACCAATCAGAGGAGGAGGGTTGGACATATTACCAATCAGAGGAGGAGGGTTGGACATATTACCAATCAGAGGAGGAGGGTTGGACATATTACCAATCAGAGGAGGAGGGTTGGACATATTACCAATCAGAGGAGGAGGGTTGGACATATTACCAATCAGAGGAGGAGGGTTGGACATATTACCAATCAGAGGAGGAGGGTTGGACATATTACCAATCAGAGGAGGAGGGTTGGACATATTACCAATCAGAGGAGGAGGGTTGGACATATTACCAATCAGAGGAGGAGGGTTGGACATATTACCAATCAGAGGAGGAGGGTTGGACATATTATCAATCAGAGGAGGAGGGTTGGACATATTATCAATCAGAGGAGGAGGGTTGGACATATTACCAATCAGAGGAGGAGGGTTGGACATATTACCAATCAGAGGAGGAGGGTTGGACATATTACCAATCAGAGGAGGAGGGTTGGACATATTACCAATCAGAGGAGGAGGGTTGGACATATTACCAATCAGAGGAGGAGGGTTGGACATATTACCAATCAGAGGAGGAGGGTTGGACATATTACCAATCAGAGGAGGAGGGTTGGACATATTACCAATCAGAGGAGGAGGGTTGGACATATTACCAATCAGAGGAGGAGGGTTGGACAAATGAGGTGTATCTGGAGCTCAATTCAACCTTATTAGTGTGGATTTATGTATTTAATCATGTATTTTCCACTGTTTCTGTGCTCCCTGAATATATACTAAAAATATTTGCTGCACTGAATTGGCGTGCTGAGTCCACAATAATCACTTTTTGATTCCTCATAAATTGTATTTAACATATCTTCAGTTTTGCATAATTGTGAATGTAAACATCACGCTATCCCCCCCCCCACACACACACACACCTGGATGTTATTGTTTATTCAGTCTACACAGCAACATTATGACTCACTAGGTGTCCAGTTGCCGTTCATTCATCTCTCCCTGTCTGCCCCACGTGAGCCCAATTCTCCACTCCTCCCTGGGGTGACAGTCCTTAATGCCCTGAGCCAGAGGCCCTTTCCTGGGCAAACCTGAGCCTTGGGGGTTGGCAACCTGCTGCTCCTACCATCTTGACACAATCAATGTTTAATGGCTGTTGTTAAATTATGTACAGAATGGAGGTACCTCTAAGAAGACCTAAAGCCATCCAGAAATGTCTGTCCCACTGTCTCCAAACATGAATAAACCGAGATGGGAGGGAGGGAGGGAGGGAATAAGAAGAAGAGTGTTCGAAGGTGGAGGTTTTCAACTCAATCTGTCTGGGATGAGCTGAAAACTAGAGAGGAAATGATTCAGACATATGCCTTCTTCTTCTACTTCTTCTCTTCTTCTACTTCTTCTTCTACCACATTATGGAACAACATATCAGATACCCTTCTCTTCTTCTTCTTCTTCTTCTACTTCTTCTTCTACCACATTATGGAACAACATATCAGATACCCTTCTCTTCTCTTCTACCACATTATGGAACAACATATCAGATGCCCTTCTTCTCTTCTTCTTCTACCACATTATGGAACAACATATCAGATGCCCTTCTCTTCTTCTTCTTCTTCTACTTCTTCTTCTACCACATTATGGAACAACATATTCAGATGCCCTTCTCTTCTTCTTCTTCTTCTACTTCTTCTTCTACCACATTATGGAACAACATATTCAGATGCCCTTCTCTTCTTCTTCTTCTTCTACTTCTTCTTCTACCACATTATGGAACAACATATCAGATACCCTTCTCTTCTCTTCTACCACATTATGGAACAACATATTCAGATGCCCTTCTCTTCTCTTCTACCACATTATGGAACAACATATTCAATCAGATACCCTTCTCTTCTCTTCTTCTTCTACCACATTATGGAACAACATATCAGATGCCCTTCTCTTTCTTCTTCTTCTTCCACATTATGGAACAACATATCAGATGCCCATCTCTTCTCTTCTTCTTCTACCACATTATGGAACAACATATCAGATGCCCTTCTCTTCTTCTTCTACCACATTATGGAACAACATATCAGATACCCTTCTCTTCTCTTCTACCACATTATGGAACAACATATTCAGATGCCCTTCTCTTCTTCTTCTTCTTCTACTTCTTCTTCTACCACATTATGGAACAACATATCAGATACCCTTCTCTTCTCTTCTACCACATTATGGAACAACATATTCAATCAGATACCCCCTTCTCTTCTTCTTCTACCACATTATGGAACAACATATTCAGATGCCCTTCTCTTCTTCTTCTACCACATTATGGAACAACATATTCAGATACCCTTCTCTTCTTCTTCTACCACATTATGGAACAACATATCAGATGCCCTTCTCTTCTCTTCTTCTTCTACCACATTATGGAACAACATATTCAGATGCCCTTCTCTTCTTCTTCTACCACATTATGGAACAACATATCAGATGCCCTTCTCTTCTTCTTCTACCACATTATGGAAAAACATATCAGATACCTGTCATGTTTTGTCATATATTGTCTTGTCCTTGTGCTTTCCCTTCTGTTCGTTTCCCCCTGCTGGTCTTATTAGGTTCGTTCCCTTTTTCTATCCCTCTCTCTCCCCCTCCCTCTCTCTCTTCTCTCTATCGTTCCGTTCCTGCTCCCAGCTGTTCCTCATTCTCCTAACTCACTCATTTACTCTTTTCACACCTGTCCCCTATTTTGCCCTCTGATTAGAGCCCCTATTTCTCCCCTTGTTTTCTGCTTCTGTCCTTGTCAGATCCTTGTATGATGTTCGCTGTTCTGTGTCCTTGTCTCGCCCTGTCGTGTTTTGTCTTCTTCAGATGCTGCGTGTGAGAAGGTGTCTTAGTCTGCTACGGTCGGTGCCTTCCCGAAGCAACCTGCAGTCAATGGTCGAGTCTCCAGTCAGTCCTCGTTACTACGAGTGGATTTAAGTTTTTTCCTGTTTTGTTTTCTTCTTGATTTTTCCAGGATTATTACTTTTGTCATATACTGGAATAAAGACTCTGTTTTCGTTAAGTCGCTTTTGGGTCCTCATTCACCAGCATAACAGAAGGATCCGACCAAGAATGGACCCAGCGATTACGGATTCTCGTAACACTGCCGTCGAGATCCAGGGAGCTATGCTCGGCAGACACGAGCAGGAATTGTCTGCTGCTCGTCATGCCGTTGAGACCCTGGCCGCTCAGGTTTCCGACCTCTCAGGACAGTTTCAGAGTCTTCGTCTCGTGCCACCAGCTACTTCCTGGTCTTCCGAGTCTCCGGAACCTAGGGTTAATAACCCACCATGTTACTCGGGGCAGCCCACTGAGTGCCGCTCCTTTCTCACCCAGTGTGATATTGTGTTCTCTCTCCAACCCAACACATACTCAAGAGAGAGAGCTCGGATTGCTTACGTCATTTCACTCCTTACTGGTCGGGTTCGAGAGTGGGGCACAGCTATCTGGGAGGCAAGGGCTGAGTGTTCTAACAATTATCTGAACTTTAAAGAGGAGATGATACGGGTTTTTGATCGTTCAGTTTTTGGTAGGGAGGCTTCTAGGGCCCTGGCTTCCCTATGTCAAGGTGATCGATCCATAACGGATTACTCTATAGAGTTTCGCACTCTTGCTGCCTCTAGTGACTGGAACGAGCCGGCGTTGCTCGCTTGTTTTCTGGAGGGACTCCACGCTGAGGTTAAGGATGAGATTCTCTACCGGGAGGTTCCTTCCAGTGTGGACTCTTTGATTGCACTCGCCATCCGCATAGAACGACGGGTAGATCTTCGTCACCGAGCTCGTGGAAGAGAGCTCGCGTTAACGGTGTTCCCCCTCTCCGCATCGCAACCATCTCCTTCCTCCGGCTCAGAGACTGAGCCCATGCAGCTGGGAGGTATTCGCATCTCGACTAAGGAGAGGGAACGGAGGATCACCAACCGCCTTTGCCTCTATTGCGGTTCTGCTGGACATTTTGTCAATTCATGTCCAGTAAAAGCCAGAGCTCATCAGTAAGCGGAGGGCTACTGGTGAGCGCTACTACTCAGGTCTCTCCATCAAGATCCTGTACTACCATGTCGGTCCATCTACGCTGGACCGGTTCGGCTGCTTCATGCAGTGCCTTGATAGACTCTGGGGCTGAGGGTTGTTTTATGGACGAAGCATGGGCTCGGAAACATGACATTCCTCTCAGACAGTTAGGGAAGCCCACACCCATGTTCGCCTTAGATGGTAGTCTTCTCCCCAGTATCAGATATGAGACACTACCTTTAACCCTCACAGTATCTGGTAACCACAGTGAGACCATTTCCTTTTTGATTTTTCGTTCACCTTTTACACCTTTTGTTTTGGGTCATCCCTGGCTAGTATGTCATAATCCTTCTATTAATTGGTCTAGTAATTCGATCCTATCCTGGAACGTTTCTTGTCATGTGAAGTGTTTAATGTCTGCTATCCCTCCTGTTTCTTCTGTCCCCTCTCCTCAGGAGGAACCTGGTGATTTGACAGGAGTGCCGGAGGAATATCATGATCTGCGCACGGTCTTCAGTCGGTCCAGAGCCAACTCCCTTCCTCCTCACCGGTCGTATGATTGTAGTATTGATCTCCTTCCGGGGACCACTCCCCCTCGGGGTAGACTATACTCTCTGTCGGCTCCCGAACGTAAGGCTCTCGAGGATTATTTGTCTGTTTCTCTCGACGCCGGCACCGTAGTGCCTTCTTCCTCTCCCGCCGGAGCGGGGTTTTTTTTGTTAAGAAGAAGGACGGTACTCTGCGCCCCTGCGTGGATTATCGAGGGCTGAATGACATAACGGTTAAGAATCGTTATCCGCTTCCCCTTATGTCGTCAGCCTTCGAGATTCTGCAGGGAGCCAGGTTCTTTACTAAGTTGGACCTTCGTAATGCTTACCATCTCGTGCGCATCAGAGAGGGGGACGAGTGGAAAACGGCGTTTAACACTCCGTTAGGGCATTTTGAGTACCGGGTTCTGCCGTTTGGTCTCGCTAATGCTCCAGCTGTTTTTCAGGCATTAGTTAATGATGTACTGAGAGACATGCTGAACATCTTTGTTTTTGTCTACCTTGACGATATCCTGATTTTTTCACCGTCACTCGAGATTCATGTTCAGCACGTTCGACGTGTACTCCAACGCCTTTTAGAGAATTGTCTCTACGTGAAGGCTGAGAAGTGCGCCTTTCATGTCTCCTCTGTCACATTTCTCGGTTCTGTTATTTCCTGTTTCAAATATTTTTATTAAACACACACAAGAATGGTGTATAGGTATACATGACAGGTATACAATTCTTATCTAAACATAAAAGAGCATACAGGAACAACAAGACCCAGAGTTCTGGGTGCAGAACAAATAATACAGAACACGACATACAAAACAAGGACACGTAGAAAGAAAGAGGGAAGATGTCCCCCCTATCCCCCATCCCCTATTCCCCCCCCCCCCTCCCAACTGCTCGGGTGGTAGGGCCAGCACACGCTGCCCAAAGGTAGATAAACATTTTACCATTGAGAGTGCGTTAATAAGTACAAATTCACAGCGCCGACTCGTCCAAGTAGGAGAGGAAAGGCTGCCAGATTTTATCAAATGTTGGAACAACATATTCAGATGCCCTTCTCTTCTTCTTCTACCACATTATGGAACAACATATTCAGATGCCCTTCTCTTCTTCTTCTACCACATTATGGAACAACATATTCACATACCCTTCTCTTCTCTTCTTCTTCTACCACATTATGGAACAACATATTCAGATGCCCTTCTCTTCTTCTTCTACCACATTATGGAACAACATATCAGATGCCCTTCTCTTCTCTTCATCTTCTACCACATTATGGAACAACATATCAGATGCCCTTCTCTTCTTCTTCTACCACATTATGGAACAACATATTCACATACCCTTCTCTTCTCTTCTTCTTCTACCACATTATGGAACAACATATCAGATGCCCTTCCCTTCTCTTCTTCTTCTACCACATTATGGAACAACATATCAGATGCCCTTCTCTTCTCTTCTTCTTCTACCACATTATGGAACAACATATTCAGATGCCCTTCTCTTCTTCTTCTACCACATTATGGAACAACATATTCAGATGCCCTTCTCTTCTCTTCTTCTTCTACCACATTATGGAACAACATATTCAGATGCCCTTCTTCTCTTCTTCTTCTACCACATTATGGAACAACATATTCAGATGCCCTTCTCTTCTCTTCTTCTTCTACCACATTATGGAACAACATATTCAGATGCCTTCTCTTCTCTTCTCTTCTCTTCTCTTCTTCTTCTTCTACCACATTATGGAACAACATATTCAGATGCCCTTCTCTTCTCTTCTCTTCTTCTTCTACCACATTATGGAACAACATATTCAGATGCCCTTCTCTTCTTCTTCTACCACATTATGGAACAACATATTCAGATGCCCTTCTCTTCTCTTCTTCTTCTACCACATTATGGAACAACATATTCAGATACCCTTCTCTTCTTCTTCTACCACATTATGGAACAACATATTCAGATGCCCTTCTCTTCTCTTCTTCTACCACATTATGGAACAACATATTCAGATACCCTTCTCTTCTCTTCTTCTTCTACCACATTATGGAACAACATATCAGATACCCTTCTCTTCTTCTTCTTCTACCACATTATGGAACAACATATTCAGATACCCTTCTCTTCTTCTACCACATTATGGAACAACATATTCAGATGCCCTTCTCCTTCTTCTACCACATTATGGAACAACATATTCAGATGCCCTTCTCTTCTCTTCTTCCACATTATGGAACAACATATTCAGATGCCCTTCTCTTCTTCTTCTTCCACATTATGGAACAACATATTCAGATGCCCTTCTCTTCGCTTCTTCTACCACATTATGGAACAACATATCAGATACCCTTCTCTTCTTCTTCTTCTACCACATTATGGAACAACATATTCAGATGCCCTTCTCTTCTTCATCTACCACATTATGGAACAACATATCAGATACCCTTCTCTTCTTCTTCTTCTACCACATTATGGAACAACATATTCAGATACCCTTCTCTTCTTCTTCTACCACATTATGGAACAACATATTCAGATGCCCTTCTCTTCTCTTCTTCTTCTACCACATTATGGAACAACATATTCAGATGCCCTTCTGTTCTTCTTCTACCACATTATGGAACAACATATCAGATACCCTTCTCTTCTTCTTCTACCACATTATGGAACAACATATCAGATACCCTTCTCTTCTTCTTCTACCACATTATGGAACAACATATTCAGATGCCCTTCTCTTCTCTTCTTCTTCTACCACATTATGGAACAACATATTCAGATGCCCTTCTCTTCTTCTTCTTCTTCTTCTACCACATTATGGAACAACATATTCAGATGCCCTTCTCTTCTTCTTCTTCTACCACATTATGGAACAACATATTCAGATACCCTTCTCTTCTTCTTCTACCACATTATGGTACAATATATCAGATGCCCTTCTCTTCTTCTTCTACCACATTATGGAACAACATATTCAGATACCCTTCTCTTCTTCTTCTACCACATTATGGAACAACATATTCAGATGCCCTTCTCTTCTCTTCTTCTTCTACCACATTATGGAACAACATATCAGATGCCCTTCTCTTCTTCTTCTACCACATTATGGAACAACATATTCAGATGCCCTTCTCTTCTCTTCTTCTTCTACCACATTATGGAACAACATATCAGATACCCTTCTCTTCTTCTTCTTCTACCACATTATGGAACAACATATTCAGATACCCTTCTCTTCTTCTTCTTCTTCTACCACATTATGGAACAACATATCAGATGCCCTTCTCTTCTCTTCTTCTTCTACCACATTATGGAACAACATATTCAGATGCCCTTCTCTTCTTCTTCTACCACATTATGGAACAACATATTCAGATGCCCTTCTCTTCTTCTTCTACCACATTATGGAACAACATATTCAGATGCCCTTCTCTTCTTCTTCTACCACATTATGGAACAACATATCAGATGCCCTTCTCTTCTTCTTCTACCACATTATGGAACAACATATTCAGATGCCCTTCTCTTCTTCTTCTACCACATTATGGAACAACATATTCACATACCCTTCTCTTCTCTTCTTCTTCTACCACATTATGGAACAACATATTCAGATGCCCTTCTCTTCTTCTTCTACCACATTATGGAACAACATATTCAGATACCCTTCTCTTCTTCTTCTACCACATTATGGAACAACATATCAGATGCCCTTCTCTTCTTCTTCTACCACATTATGAAACAACATATTCAGATGCCCTTCTCTTCTCTTCTTCTTCTACCACATTATGGAACAACATATCAGATACCCTTCTCTTCTCTTCTTCTACTACCACATTATGGAACAACATATTCACATACCCTTCTCTTCTCTTCTTCTTCTACCACATTAAGGACCAACATATTCAGATGCCCTTCTCTTCTCTTCTTCTTCTACCACATTATGGAACAACATATTCAGATGCCCTTCTCTTCTCTTCTTCTTCTACCACATTATGGAACAACATATTCAGATGCCCTTCTCTTCTTCTTCTACCACATTATGGAACAACACATTCAGTTAAAAACTAATATTGTGTAAGGGGTATTAGTAATACCGATGCTGGTTTTTGGTTTGATAATGATAATTTCAATAATCCAATTAAAACAGTATTTTGGACTGCATAGGGCTGACTGGTGATAATTAGCTTGCAGGTGCAGGAGCTCTGCGTCGGTTAATCCTGGTGGTCCTATTGCTTATGGCCTCCTGCATAAGAACAAAGACTTATATTCACATAGCGTGTACACAATAACGTGCCACCACTGACGCGGCCCATGGACCCATTACTTTAACACCACCCAGAAACAGATGGCATTGCATTACAGTATCCGACTAACTACACACGAATCCCCAGAAAATAACTTGATGTTTATTCAACCTTGTATAAAACGTCTGTTGAATTAAATTCAAGTTAGTGGGGGGAATGTGACGCCTAATTGTGTCTTGGTGAAAGACGTACATCCGACAACAACTCCACTAGGAGAGCTGAATAGTGAGATGATTTTATTTGGTCCTTGGCAGGCTGACATCCTCTCGATTTTTTTATTTTATTTTTTCTTCATGTAAATTGGCAGGTGCTTGTCCCCGTAGGGCTGGCAGCATTCCTATGATGCTCGTCTATCCCGTCTATCCCCGACACGTGCAGGACCTCACGCCGCCGAACCTCCAACTGGAGAATTTCACCTGAATCCCTTCAGAAATAACAATTATCCCGGGCGGGATGGATGATTACAACAACAACAACAAAACCTCGAAGGAAAACCTCTTTAAATTGATATCTGGTTTGGGAGAAGAACATTCTATAGAAGCTTTCCAATGAAAATGTCATAAACTGGTACTACACATGCAAAGACATCAATACATTTTCCAAACGGGATGCGATGGAATTTATCAGTGTAAAGTGTAAAATTTTGAATATTTATTTTAATCTGCCTTCTACAGTTTATATATATATATAGTCAGATTTTATTTTGCCACATTAACCACATTAACAATCTTAGAATGAGCTATTTTGCCTGTTGAAAGTCCCAGAAGATGATCCACTTAACAGTGCTGATGGTTGTCATGGGTGATGAGCTGCTCTCTCTAAAACCGTTATCTTATTAATCACACCTCTTTGTTTCATGAACAGGCCACGCGAGGAAACTAACTGCTCTTGTAATTCATGTCATAATTATGACAATGATTGTTGTGCTAATGGGTTTGCGATGCGCTTTATCAGTGCGATAATCAGCACGCATTGAGTGTTCGACTCTAAGCAACTAAGAAACATTTGAAGAGTCCAAACACTGAGAAATATGTTTTTTAAAGTTATATTTTTATTTGTAGAAAAATGGTTCACACACTTTTCATGTAAATAGAATATTTTTGTATATTTATATACAAAATACATTATGACAGGCGAAACTTGAATAAATACAAATGTTAAAAACGTAGCCCCTTCGTGGGATTGAGGCTTTCTATTGAACAGGATTGCAGTTTTCAGGGGGTCAATCTCCATAATGTATGAAGCCAGGTCCTTGTCTTCTGACGGCCTTTCACTCTATTGTCAGAGCGGTGAAACTGAATTTCCACGCTCGTTTTTCTGCATTATCGCTCTACTAATTGTAAAATTGACTTTTCACCTCAGTCTACAAAAGCAAATCTGTCTTCTTCTTTTTAGTGATAATACTCGTCTAATAGAGGTTAAGGTCAAGATCTGTGAAGTGGGCTTCTAGTAGGAATCGTATGCGCTGGAAAAAAAAGTGCAAATGTTTTTGAAGAATATTAAACGTCTAACAAAACAATCATACGCAACTTAGAAAAGTCGACTAAATTACATTAATGTTCAACCCGAATGTAAATTAGAGCATGTAAAAATAGGAAAAGGAAACAAACGGTATAAAACACACCCACAGAGACATGGGTTAAGGCAAACAGTGATATCATTCAGTTTTTTCCCTTTCAACAGACTAACTGAAGTAGGCACTCAGTTATTACTCTGATATCACTCTATTGTAACAATCTCGCAGTCTACAAAAGTTTGTGGTAAGGCTTTAGTTCAGTTAGTAGGACATGCCTGGTACAAAGTTGTGGTAGCTGTACTGTCGAACATCAGTCTGGAAACACCCATAGTCATTCTGTGCAGCTGGGCTGCTGGAGCTTGAAGTGCAATAAGACGGAGAGGAGGAAGAGGAGGACGCGCTGGAGCTCCAGGAGCATGCATCGCTGCCCGGACTCGGGGCGTCCATCACGCGCAAGTTGGGAAGCAAGAGAGGCGCATCAGCCCGTGACTTGTTCTGGCGCTGTTCAATATCCGCGATGCGTATGGTCTCGGAGAGTGCCCAGATGTAATTGTGAGCGAAGCGCAGAGTTTCGATCTTGGTGAGTTTGCTGTCATCGGGGAACGCCGGTAGAACGGTCCGGAGGGTCTCCAAAGCGTCATTCAGGCTGTGCATTCTGTTCCTCTCGCGGTCATTTGCCTTTACGCGCCGGTTCTTCTTTACCACGTGAACGGTGGCTTCGTTCCTCGCTCTGCCTCTGCGTCTCTTCTTCTGTGCCAGATCCGTAGAGCACGAGCCCTGGCTGTCGCTGGCCGGGGAGGCGGGCTTGCCGATGGAGGATGAAGGGGAGGAAGCGTGCATGCTGCTGCACGAATCTTCGTCATCTTGCATAAAGTAGTCGCAGCTCGAACTGTCCATGTCAGAGTAAACGGTCTCCATTGCGGTGCACATGATGTTTTTCCTGCAGAAATAAGAGGAGAGGGAATGGGTTAAACACTGTAAATGCAAGAGCGCATGGTCAAGTTTGGAAAGCAGGCCTAGTCAAGGCAATGGCGAAGGACTCTGGGAGCAGAACGAAACCCACCTTAGTAATCTGGTTGGAGAAGGTACAGTATCAGTTGTCTTTCAAGGAGCCAAAGTCCGAAAAGTAGTTTGTATGATGAGTACAAGGCACGCGTCTTGCTCTTGCGCTTGAATCAGCTCGTGTGAGCGAATGAGCCTGGCACACGACTGGCCTCAGATACCTTATATACCCTGGTCAGACAATGGTCGTACACCTCTCGCGCTGGCATTTGTGTGAAGGATGGATGAATGGGGTGCATCAGGTCTGCCCCGTGCCGCACTGCCATCTCATTAGCATAATGTATGCCTGTTATTTGTTCGCGCTTCGAAGCGTGCCTGTAATCACGACCGTCCAATGAGAGCAGTGGACCGCTGCCCAGCCACGCGAGCACCACTGTTGCTATCCATCCCTGGACCAAACACCAAGCCCACTTTAAGTTAAACCTTTAAAGTTAGAAGAAAGAAGAAGATGAGCAAATCACGGAGCGCTTCGCCCCCCGAAGCAAGGGCACGCTCCAAAAAATACCTTAGTTTATCTTCTGTCCAAGACTCGGTCTATAAACCTATGGAACCGAATATGTAAAAGCAAACGGCATTTCTTATATATCGAAATGAAATAAACATTTGATTTAAAAAATGTTGGAAAATGAGACTGTTTTCCAAGTTTTCGAACAAAACACAACATTTGCAGTAGAAAAATGAGATAGATTACGCACAGTGTTGCATGCATGCTTAAACATTCGCATTTTAGGGCTATAGCCTATCTAGCATCTAAAACAGAACAGGTTACTTCATCTACACAATTTTCTCCACAAATCTACAGTCAACCCTGGATAATTAACATTCACAACATGAAGGACACAGCAGTAAAAACGTCTAGCGCATGGATTGGGCACATTTTTTAATTAAAGGGTTTTTAAAGACATCTTTATGAGACAGGCATACCAATATCCATTAATTATTCTATTTATTCCATTTCCAGGATCTCGCCTCTCCTTTGAAAAACTGGATGGGGGCACTATTTAGAAATAGTTTGGCCAGGGACCTGCAGTGCCTTTCTCCTGACGGTATAATGAGGGTAGAGGGACAGTCATTTATAAATAATTACACAATGTTTAGAGTCTACGGCCATGTATAATATATCAAAGCGATTATAAGGTGAATTGTTCCAATTGTAGGCGTTACGCGTCGCCCCTCACTTCTTTTCACTTCTTATACGCGTTGTCCCTCGTCCAAATTCGGGCTCCTCTGGGCTTTTGTCACCCATTTTTTCAGCCTGAGCCACTCTATTGGCGTTATTCTTATTCAAATAGTCTTAGCAGGAGCAAAACACCCCGGCTCCAAGGCATGCTCCTAGATTCTATATCTAAAATCATTTGAGCGTATTTGTTGGTCTAAATTCGGGCATGAATTCGGGCATGATAATTATTTCTATTTGTAAAAGGCCGACGTTGTGACACAGACTATTGATGATGTTGCCACACGCCGGAGGTTGGTTTATGAGGAAAATAACATGTTAAACCCTTACAGACCAATCCCGTGGTCGGAAGTGCCAACCTACTGGGATTGGGATCGATGTTATTGTTACAACACCAAACAGTCAGTAATATCATCAAAGAGGAGGAGCAGCTTGAAGGTGTATTCTGGTTTTAGTTAGGACATTAGTAGGTAGTCATGCTTTATTGCTCTTATAAAGTGATAAAAGTGAACATTTTTACAATATGACTTAGTTGGTTTGCACTAGAAGCGTGAGCCTGCATGGAGACCAGGCTGGTTTTGCGGATAGGACAAGTCGTCTGGGTGGTAGAGAAAGCAGAGTTTTCTGCCCACACTTGAGAGAGGTTGCCTGGGTGATGCTGTGACAGGATTAGGCACAAGAGCACGAGATGTGATTACATTTCAATAGCAGAAACACGTGAGAAAGTGAAACAACCGAATTACCCAAAGTAGGGTCTCAAACTCAAGAAAATAATAGAAACAAATAAGAACGAAAAAGTTATTTCATTCAGAAAATAAAATATATTCAATTGTATTATTAGACCACCCCTGTGATCACTTTGCTGAATTATTCGTTTTGATTTAAAATATTATAGCATGAATTCTGTTGAATCAAAGCTGGTTTATTAAAAGAGTAGGTTGTAATATCACATTTGCACGGCAGGTGCTAAACTCGTGGTTAGGAATAAATCAATTCCTTGTGCAAGGTGTTATACTGGTGAGGTCATAATACCTCTATTGACACTAGAGCAAAGGAAGTGTGGGGGGATAGACTCTCTCTATTCTCTAGCGGCATATTCCTCCATTTATTTCATATCTATTTATACAACCTGAATTAAAATTCAATTTTGTATTTTTGCAAAAGCATTAATCCCCGGGTATTAACGCGATTACTGTCTGCTAAAAGATCTTTGAGTCAGAAAGTCTGAACGGAGTTTTCAGATGTTAATCCGTTGTTTAATCCCTTCCCTTGGCGTTCAGGCAGGAGCCCAGGCGAGCAGAGTTTTTTCCCCCTTCTTGTTAAAAACTCAAGCAGGGCAGAATAGGGCCATTACTTTTCAATGGTGATTCATTCCTTAGTCCAGTGCTTCAATTGTACCCAGATACTACTCTCCACATCTCAAAGCTCCCCTTTCATCTTTGTAAAGGCATTAGCCAGAAATAGAGAACAAGAAAACAAGTCCCCTGCTTACAACCGTGATAGAAACAAACTTATTTGTAGCAAACTGTGGTGTCTTTCTATGGATTCACGGTTTCTTGGACGGTTCAGTTCCACTTTACACCCACTGTGTTCATTTCTAAATAAACAAATAAATACGTGTAATATTCTCCTGGGAAAAACCACAGCATTCCTACCCTTCCAAAGATCAGGCTGAATAATGCCCCTAACCTTAAAATGAATGATATAGTCCATGTAAAATGCTTGGAGAACAGAGGAATGTTATAGAATAAACTCTAAAGAATGTGTATTTTTTATTTTATTACACAAATTAACACATAATTAGATGACTTTGGTCAAATAGGAGCGGCAGGTGGTTAGAGTGTTGGGCCAGTAACCGAAAGGTTGCTAGATCGAATCCCCGAGCTGACAAGGTAAGGTCGTTCTGCCCCTGAACAAGGCAGTTCCCCGGTAGGCCGTCATTCTAAATGAGAATTTGTTCTTAATTAACTGACTTCCCTAGTTAAATAAAGATCAAATGTGTAAGATTTACTTATTTTGTTATAAGTAAGTGTATTATTCTGTTGTAGAGAATGCTACTTTACCCACACAATCATTCAAACGTTACGTTTAATAGTACTTTTTTTGTGCACATTTTCCAAATTAGAGTGAAAAACATTTTATTCGAATTGATGTTCTTTCAATAAATGTTGATTGGTATTAGCATATATGAAAGCACATATAGCTCCCGACCAAAGCAAGACGCTCGACACTGTTTTGCAGAGGCAAAACCTTGAAATGGGCATGCTGTCTGTGGGTGAATGTTGTTGTTTGCCTATGGGTAGCCTATGCATGTGCACCCACCTTCCTCTATTTTACATGTTTTTATTTATTTAATCTTTATTTAACAAGGTATGTTATTTTCAATGACAGCCAAACCCGAACGACTCTGGGCCAATTGTCCTCCGCCCAATGGGACTCCCAATCAGACCGCCGCTCCACCCGGGAGCCATCTTTAACAATACACCTGCTTGTTTGTGTTTTGGGAGAGAGTTAGCCAATTATGCTTCTATCTGTGATACCTGTCTTTTTGATTTGGGAATATTTTAGCTCAATTAGAATTTCAAACAGGTGCTATTATTATAATGTAATGGAATCTCATTTAGGGCAATCTGAATGCTAATGGCGTGGCCTCATTGTGAAGCGGTTTCTACACTGCAGCAGTTCGTGAACCTGCTGCTATCAATCACATGTTCTGGTCTAAATACAAGTCCTATTGCAGCCCTATTCACTTGTCTTCATTTATTTACACAAGTGCATAATTTACCTCTAGTTTACCCTGAATTAGGGTCCACAATGAGCATGGCGTCTCTAAACGCGCTCTAATTCTAAAGATCCATGGCAACGATTGAGCAGATTGAGGAAACGGTTTGCTGCAGGTTTAAACAAGTGTTAAAAGAAGAATAAATATAAAGCAATACTTTACTGTGATGTAGAACCTGACCTCATCAGCAGAGTAAACACCACCGTATGGCCATAGGCCCCTGGAAGGGATGTGGGTCCCTAGAGCTGTTGGCAACACCACGTCTATGTGCTGTACACCCAGGAGACCTTTCTATTATATAACAGCAGTTTATTATGCTCTGATTCTGAGTTGAATGGTGTGTTATCACCTTTTATATATGATTCTTCATATGATTCATCTGAATAATAATGGTGATCGTGGTTATAATATAGTAATAACAGTATACTAATACATTTTTGGAGTTTCAACCCGTAATTTCCATTCAACCCTTCCCTGTATGTTGACTGTTGACTATATCCCAATAAAAGTTTCAATATCACAACTCTTGGGGCTAGCCTTTCTGGGACCCTGAACTGGACTTCTCTGGTAAGGTTCTGTTGCAGAGATGGCATCACTTGTGGCGCCTCGACTGAGCCATATGGTTTGGAGTGCAATAACTTGAAGCCGGTGCCAACAATGGAGTAATTGAGAAGGGGAAAGGGTCTGAGCTTGACTCGACAAAGCTGCAAAAACTCCCTCTTTCACTCTAATGAAGCTGTTGTCTGCCGAGTCTGTGTGGGGCTGGGGGGGGGGTTGGGGGGCAGGGGGACGTGATTTGTCATACAATCTGAAACTTTAGGAGGGCCGGAGAAAGCCCTCCTCTCCATATGTCTGCTTATTTTGCATCTGAAAGCTACTGGTTAAGAGAGAAGGGGAGAGATGAGGAGAGATGGGGAGAGAAGAGGAGAGGAGGGGAGAGAAGAGGAGAGAAGAGGAGAGATGGGGAGAGATGGGGAGAAAAGAGGAGAGGAGGGGAGAGAAGAGGAGAGGAGGGGAGAGAAGAGGAGAGGAGAGGAGGGGAGAGCAGAGCAGAGGAGAGAAGAGGAGAGGAGGGGAGAGAAGAGGAGAGGAGGGGAGAGAAGAGGAGAGGAGGGGAGAGAAGAGGAGAGCAGAGGAGAGATGGGGAGAGAAGAGGAGAGATGGGGAGAGAAGAGGGAGAAGAGGAGAGATGGGGAGAGAAGAAGAGAGATGGGGAGAGAAGAGGAGAGGAGGGGAGAGAAGAGGAGAGGAGGGGAGAGAAGAGGAGAGGAGGGGAGAGAAGAGGAGAGGAGGGGAGAGAAGAGGAGAGGCGGGGAGAGAAGAGGAGAGGAGGGGAGAAAAGAGGAGAGGAAGGGAGAGAAGAGGAGAGGAGAGATGGGGAGAGAAGAGGAGAAGAGGAGAGGAGGGGAGAGAAGGGCAGTGGTGGACCTGCCATTACAACCAGAAGAGTCAACTGCCCCATGCTCCACTCGAGGCCCCCCCCCCCATGCTCCACTCGAGGTCCCCCATGCTCCACTCGAGGCCCCCCATGCTCCACTCGAGGTCCCCCCATGCTCCACTCGAGGCCCCCCCCCCATGCTCCACTCGAGGTCCCCCCATGCTCCACTCGAGGTCCCCCAATGCTCCACTCGAGGTCCCCCATGCTCCACTCGAGCCCCCCCCCCATGCTCCACTCGAGGTCCCCCATGCTCCACTCGAGGCCCCCCATGCTCCACTCGAGGTCCCCCATGCTCCACTCGAGGTCCCCCATGCTCCACTCGAGGCCCCCCCCCATGCTCCACTCGAGGTCCCCCATGCTCCACTCGAGGCCCCCCATGCTCCACTCGAGGCCCCCCCCCATGCTCCACTAGAGGCCCCCCATGCTCCACTCGAGGCCCCCCATGCTCCACTCGAGGCCCCCCCCATGCTCCACTCGAGGCCCCCCATGCTCCACTCGAGCCCCCCCATGCTAAGCAGCAATGAGGTGATTTTACAGTGGGCAGAGAAAATGTTAAAAAATAAGGACGATTTAATTTGAACTAAAAAATGATTAGTCAAAAAAGACAGGTGCTGCTGATAATACTGCCATCGTCGTGGAAACAGAACACATGTATGTGCTGCTGCTGTCTGGCTAAAAAGAGTGATGTCATCAGACACGTAGGCTACAGAATAGTCAGACCGATTCGCTCGGTTCTGCTCTGACGCTTTCTCTGGTGACAAATTCAAGTGGCTGAAACCGAGGAACGTTGGTGGAACAACACACTGTTTGGATTATGGAATTATTTCTGATGAAGGTGCAAAAGTAACCTACTTAAAAAATAAATATATATATATATATAAAGTATTTTGTTTGACAATCAGATGGAAAACCGGTTGTGTTCATGACAGATTAAAAAAAAAGGTAAGACATTTTTACAGTTCAATACTATAAACCCCATTAAAACAAGTTGTGTATATAGGAGCGGTTTTAAACTGGCCTCTGCTAGGGGCGTCCAAATCATTAAGTCCGCCCTTGGAAATGTGGAGCGAGAGGGGGGGGTGGGGGGGGGGGGATCAGGGAGGGATACACTTAAAAAAAAAAATGTGTATCCATTCGAGCTTGAACAAATCTAAACCGGTATCAAGGATGGAAAGCTGGAAATAAAGATTTTAAAAGGAAAATTACCTTTGGCAACAAGTAATAAAGTGTAACATTCATTATTTATACCAGTCTTTGACCACGAGGAAGATACCTGATAAGGAAAGCCTTCTACACATCCTGGTTTAGTGATTTGTTCAACCCTTTTCTAAATATAGATCTGGTGTCTCAGGTTTGAAAAGGCTTCTCCTTTTCAGTGGTTCAGCAGAAACAAATGGACGATGTACAGATGACAAAAAGGCACTTATTAACCAAATCTCTTCTACCGACCTGGAAACCTCAATAATTTATCATAACTTGTTTCTCTTTAATCTTAAACCCCATGTTAGATTAAAACAATCCACTAACAACAAAGGTGACTATAAAAAGGAATGTGATTGGACAAAGAAGATAATCAGAGAATGGTCATTCTTTAGCATGAGGTGTCACCATCAAGACAGTAAGAAGACGGAAGACCACAAGGTAATGAAGGAATCATTACTCTGCGTTTAAACATCACTTACTCAGACACTAGTGCTGTGCTGCTTCATACTCTACTTGCATATACAAATAATAAATCATTGAAATCATAATTATCAATCCTAAAAAAGTAAAAAATTAAAAGAGATTGGACGCATCATAAAACTAAAAATATCATATTTAATATAGACCTTCATGTAGCGACGGCACAGTGAAATGCTGCATAATGAATATTGAAAGGGTATAAGCACACAGACTAATGTACAATATTTACAGTAAGAATAAAACAAATGGAGGACAATGCAAGCAAATGCATTACAACACTATAGACACTTGGTAAAAGCAGTCAAAATGCATTACAACACTATAGACACTTGGCAAAGGCAGTCAAAATGTATTATCTTATTGTCTATTTAGATTGATGCAAAAGGGAGGATATCTTAAACATGGCATATTAACGTAAAAGCAATAGACTTAGTAGTGCAAACATGAAGAATATTAAAATGTAGTGCCACTAACAATCATTATATTTGGCTGTATTCACGTCATACAGTGGTGTATATAATAGTACAAATGGATTCTTAGTATCTAAAAGACAGTGTGGCATTCTGCCACCTTCTGGTCAGACAGTGTGGCATTCTGCCACCTTCTGGTCAGACAGTGTGGCATTCTGCCACCTTCTGGTCAGACAGTGTGGCATTCTGCCACCTTCTGGTCAGACAGTGTGGCATACTGCCACCTTCTGGTCAGACAGTGTGGCATTCTGCCACCTTCTGGTCAGACAGTGTGGCATACTGCCACCTTCTGGTCAGACAGTGTAGCATACTGCCACCTTCTGGTCAGACAGTGTGGCATACTGCCACCTTCTGGTCAGACAGTGTGGCATACTGCCACCTTCTGGTCAGACAGTGTGGCATACTGCCACCTTCTGGCCAGACAGTTTTGCAACACTCTGGAATATCTGGGGCTGTCTTGAAGCAAAACTCTGCCTTTGTTACTTTCACAGCTTTTATGTAAAAAAAAAAAAAAAAAAAAAAAAGTTGATAAAATATTCTTGAAAATAAATTAATACATTAAGAGACTGTAACACATTTCTATTTAAAATCCAGTTGTTTAAAACAAAACAAAAACAGTTGAATGCCTAATGCATCACCACCAGACATGAGAGAAGCATCCATTTCTCTTTCACTCAAGAGGTTTAGTAAACTATGAAAAAAAACGAATGAAAAAAGGAATCCCCCATAGTTCATAGCTTAAGCAATTAGCAAGGATGTTATAATCCAATAAGCATCTTTCAATATAAAACAGATCTGTACATACCAGTGATAGAACAGTACTAGTTTGTAGGACAAAACAAGTAAATGGTTATTCCTATCTGATTATGTATTTTTGACACACCACCCAAACAAATGGGTTGTGTCCGTACTCCCATGCTGTTACAGTCATCTGTCTGTCTGGCCTGAGTCTACAATACAAGTGCACACATCTCTTCTTCTCCTCAGATGGCGTTCTTCTCTCCTGGTGGTTTCTCCTCATTCTCTGTCTTCTTGGTGAAGACAGAGGACAGTTCCTGGAGGAGCAGCTCCTGAGAGGGGGTACAGGGCCTGTGCTGCTGCCTCCTCCTCCTCGGCACTGGCTGATTAGACTCCTGGAGGTTCTCTCCTTCACCCAGGACCAGGGTATCCAGAGAACCAGCAGAGGGCAGCAGACCCTCTCCTCCCAGTCCCAGAGAGTGAACCGGGTTGGGGCCGATCATGCGATCCAGGGAGCCCGTCTTCCGAGGGCCCAGGATGAGGTTCAAGGGCCCGTCAGGGACCTCCTGGGTCTCTGAGGTGTTGTTGGAGAGGAAGCTGGTCTCCAGGGACTTGAGGACCTGCAGGCCGAAGTCTCCTACTTCCTCATACAGAGGCTCTGGGGGTTCTGGGGGTTCTGGCTCTGGATGCTCCTCGAAGGAGTCCTGCTGCACCTTCATGGGCTGGGTGGAGGAGAGGGGGAGAGGAGGAGAGGGGGAGAGGAGGAGAGAGGAGAAGAGAGAAGGGAGAACGGAGGGAGGTAAGAAACACTCTGAATTTGAACCAAACCCTGAGTTCTTGGTATGTTTGATTATACACTATGTAAAGCTCTGGAAGGTCCAAGACAAATGCAGAAGTGGAACTATTATAATAATAAGGGGGTTGAGATGTAACTATCTGTTAGGAACTTTAGGAAGGTATTAAGGAGATGATCTGCCACTACAGTGACAAAGAAAGACGTGTGGTTCATTTAAAAATGGGACAAACATGGTAGGGAGTTGCCCTTCTTCGACAACGACGTTAAAAACAACAGACTTCCTCTTATTAAGGTCTGGCCATTGTTCTAGAGCCTCAAGCAACAACCTCAAGACAATTACTCAAAACACTGAGGGACAAAAGAAAAATACAAGTAAAACAATTCCCATGTCAATACATTTGGGACTTGGGGCTGGGTTAGTTCCAGTAGGTACACCAGTAGACTAATAGCCACAGCAGACGGTGTTCTGTAAAACACAAGGTACTTCACTAAGCCTCTCAGGCCTCCCCCTCAAAGCAAAGGGCCATAGAACCTGAACAATACTGGAGAACAATATATCCTTCCCAGTCCATCCTGTTGTCTACACTTCAGAAATACACATCAACATCCTGATGCTCTAATACCAGGAAGTGGAGGCTTCCATCAGGAAGTGGAGGCGTGGTTGAGTCAGATATAGTCCCTGTATAAACCAAGGGAATGTCTATACACAGACAGACAGAGAGAGGCTTTGGAGAAATGTTAGTTATGCAAGGTAGGAGAGCATTAAACAAGTCCAAAAGCAACCTTCAAAATAAACATTATGTTCTATTTTCATCCTTAGCTTCTTGTTAGATGACAAGTCAACAAAAGGTAACACATTTGCCATTTGAGTAGTTTAGCAGACACTCCAGAGATAGTTGCAGCAGTTCCTCACTTCCCATACTGGTCCCCCGTGGGAATCAAACCCACAACCCTGGTGTTGCAAAGCTCTATACTCTACCAACTGAGCCCTCCCGGATGAAGTATGACGATTCAAAATGGCACGCAAAGCAAACATGCAACATTTAAATGACCGAGCACCAGGGTGTGAATACTTACAAAGAACATGGAGAGAGTCCTTCTAGCGTGAAGCTTTCGCTGCAGAGGAAGACAAAAAGATACCAGCGTACCCCGTGAAATACAGTCATTTACGTGACGATGTCAGAGAATCCGGTGTTTGGAGGATATATTGGCATGGGCGTTGTTGGGCCCGAGACTGCAAACCGTGCCAATATATCCTCCAATCACAGACTTCTCTGACATCATCACTTTTATACAACGGGTTACCAACATATTACAATAACGAGTCACATATTTTCACTAAAAACTGACATTTTCATTTGTTTATTCATACTATTTAATCCTTTCACAAGATATAGTCCCAACACAAATCTAGGGTTGATACCTAAGCCATTAGGATACATTTATTCATAAGAATGAGCTAATGATGCACGATTTCACCTGGTATTGGAAATGTGCGGTTTCGTCAGGACACTGTTGTTCAGAGGAGCTAGCCAACAACACAGCCAACAACACAGCCAACAACACAGCCAACAACACAGCCAACAACACAGCCAACAACACAGCCAACAACATAGCCAACACAATCACTTCAAATTGTAGCTGGAAAGACGACAAATTAGCTGCTTTTTGTTTAGTTTGACCCGGTTTCCACTGACATTTCTTTGTATATGTACATAAAAACGCTGATTCATGATTGACTGGTTGAGAAAAGCTGCCTGCCTTTCTGCCTCTCCTGGACTCCCAACCCCGACACATTCATTTCCTATGGGACAGCTGGAGATCTCATTTCAATAGTGAAACGATGTTGCAAATGTCAGAGAGACAGACAGCAAGTTTTATAAAAATCTCCACTATTGAAAACAAAATGTTAGTCTAAAAGAAATGAGAGATAATGTTTAGATGCTTTTTACAGTGGAGATAAAGTTTATAAATTGCCTGGCTGGGCTGATGAGACAGTGGATAGCGTAGTGAGAATGAAACAGAGTAAATAGGCATTTAAACATCATAGTTTTAGCCGGTGGTAATTTGTGGAAAAGACACAGGCTGCAATGTGGTTTTAACCAATCAGTGTCCAGGATTAGACCACCCGTTGTATAAACAGAGACCGTTTCCCTGACCCAGATTAAATCTATCGCTGGTCAAAATAAAATAATGTGCTTTGCCTTGCTTTTTGCCCATAAGTAGTCTTAATCTGGGTCAGGGAAACGGGCCCGTAGTGAATGCTGTTCAGTATACTGATAGTATTTGAGGGATACTGAAGGATATGAAATAGTACAAATAATAGACACTAAAGAGTTACAGAAAGGGGAGACCGAAAGGGGAGACCGAAAGGGGAGACCGAAAGGGGAGACCGAAAGGGGAGACCGAAAGGGGAGACTTTCAAAGTTTAAAACATCAACCCAAATGTGCAGGCTCCCCACACTAGGTTCAGTTGGCTAAAGGCTCCCCACACTAGGTTCAGTTGGCTAAAGGCTCCCCACACTAGGTTCAATTGGCTAAAGGCTCGCCACACTAGGTTCAATTGGCTAAAGGCTCGCCACACTAGGTTCAATTGGCTAAAGGCTCCCCACACTAGGTTCAGTTGGCTAAAGGCTCGCCACACTAGGTTCAGTTGGCTAAAGGCTCCCCACACTAGGTTCAGTTGGCTAAAGGTTCAGTTGGCTAAAGGTTCAGTTGGCTAAAGGCTCCCCACACTAGGTTCAATTGGCTAAAGGCTCCCCACACTAGGTTCAATTGGCTAAAGGCTCCCCACACTAGGTTCAATTGGCTAAAGGCTCCCCACACTAGGTTCAATTGGCTAAAGGCTCCCCACACTAGGTTCAATTGGCTAAAGGCTCACCACACTAGGTTCAATTGGCTAAAGGCTCGCCACACTAGGTTCAGTTGGCTAAAGGCTCGCCACACTAGGTTCAGTTGGCTAAAGGCTCCCCACACTAGGTTCAGTTGGCTAAAGGTTCAGTTGGCTAAAGGTTCAGTTGGCTAAAGGTTCAGTTGGCTAAAGGTTCAGTTGGCTAAAGGCTCCCCACACTAGGTTCAATTGGCTAAAGGCTCCCCACACTAGGTTCAATTGTCTAAAGGCTCCCCACACTAGGTTCAATTGGCTAAAGGCTCCCCACACTAGGTTCAATTGGCTAAAGGCTCCCCACACTAGGTTCAATTGGCTAAAGGCTCCCCACACTAGGTTCAATTGGCTAAAGGCTCCCCACACTAGGTTCAATTGGCTAAAGGCTCACCACACTAGGTTCAGTTGGCTAAAGGTTCAGTTGGCTAAAGGTTCAGTTGGCTAAAGGTTCAGTTGGCTAAAGGCTCCCCACACTAGGTTCAATTGGCTAAAGGCTCCCCACACTAGGTTCAATTGGCTAAAGGCTCCCCACACTAGGTTCAATTGGCTAAAGGCTCCCCACACTAGGGTCAATTGGCTAAAGGCTCCCCACACTAGGTTCAATTGGCTAAAGGCTCCCCACACTAGGTTCAATTGGCTAAAGGCTCCCCACACTAGGTTCAATTGGCTAAAGGCTCACCACACTAGGTTCAATTGGCTAAAGGCTCGCCACACTAGGTTCAGTTGGCTAAAGGCTCGCCACACTAGGTTCAGTTGGCTAAAGGCTCCCCACACTAGGTTCAGTTAGTTAAAAGACCTTTGCTTGAAAAACGAGAACAAAAGCAGGAATATTACTGTTTGTCTCTTTTGAGATGCCGTAGCAACAACATAATCAGTATACACTTCCTCAATATAGTCCAAATTAAATCAAGAAATCTGTAAATTCATTTGTTGTCTTTTTGCCAAGGAGGTCTAAGTTCCACAATTTTACATCTAAGATGTTTGGTGCAGTTTTTCTCAAGTGAAAGAATTTGCATTGAAAACTAGTCATCTCTCATTGAATGACAACAAACACTTAATTGAAGTATCCCGTCCATAGTTCCCACTCCTACTAGGAATAGTACTGTTGACCAATCACCAACGAAGGGGCATAGACTTCGACGACTAACGAACTTCCACTTGCCTCAAGAAAAAAAAAAAAAATTGTGCGCGAACTGGAAAAAAAAACCTTCCTAACACCAAAACGCCACAACATGTCATAATACATGAGCAAACTGGGAAGCGAGAGGCTTGTATATCCTGCAAAACCATACCAGAGTCTGATTGGATACGAGCATAGACGAGTGTAAACGTACCAGAGTCTGATTGGCTACGAGCATAGACGAGTGTAAACGTACCAGAGTCTGATTGGATACGAGCATAGACGAGTGTAAACGTACCAGAGTCTGATTGGCTACGAGCATAGACGAGTGTAAACGTACCAGAGTCTGATTGGATACGAGCATAGACGAGTGTAAACGTACCAGAGTCTGATTGGATACGAGCATAGACGAGTGTAAACGTACCAGAGTCTGATTGGCTACGAGCATAGACGAGTGTAAACGTACCAGAGTCTGATTGGATACGAGCATAGACGAGTGTAAACGTACCAGAGTCTGATTGGATACGAGCATAGACGAGTGTAAACGTACCAGAGTCTGATTGGCTACGAGCATAGACGAGTGTAAACGTACCAGAGTCTGATTGGATACGAGCATAGACGAGTGTAAACGTACCAGAGTCTGATTGGCTACGAGCATAGACGAGTGTAAACGTACCAGAGTCTGATTGGATACGAGCATAGACGAGTGTAAACGTACCAGAGTCTGATTGGATACGAGCATAGACGAGTGTAAACGTACCAGAGTCTGATTGGATATGAGCATATACGAGTGTAAACGTACCAGAGTCTGATTGGATACGAGCATAGACGAGTGTAAACGTACCAGAGTCTGATTGGATACGAGCATATATGAGTGTAAACGTACCAGAGTCTGATTGGCTACGAGCATAGACGAGTGTAAACGTACCAGAGTCTGATTGGCTACGAGCATAGACGAGTGTAAACGTACCAGAGTCTGATTGGATACGAGCATAGACGAGTGTAAACGTACCAGAGTCTGATTGGATACGAGCATAGACGAGTGTAAACGTACCAGAGTCTGATTGGATACGAGCATAGATGAGTGTAAACGTACCAGAGTCTGATTGGATACGAGCATATATGAGTGTAAACGTACCAGAGTCTGATTGGATACGAGCATAGACGAGTGTAAACGTACCAGAGTCTGATTGGATACGAGCATAGACGAGTGTAAACGTACCAGAGTCTGATTGGATACGAGCATAGACGAGTGTAAACGTAAACCAGAGTCTGATTGGCTACGAGCATAGACGAGTGTAAACGTACCAGAGTCTGATTGGATACGAGCATAGACGAGTGTAAACGTACCAGAGTCTGATTGGATACGAGCATATATGAGTGTAAACGTACCAGAGTCTGATTGGATACGAGCATAGACGAGTGTAAACGTACCAGAGTCTGATTGGATACGAGCATAGACGAGTGTAAACGTACCAGAGTCTGATTGGATACGAGCATAGACGAGTGTAAACGTACCAGAGTCTGATTGGATACGAGCATAGACGAGTGTAAACGTACCAGAGTCTGATTGGATACGAGCATATACGAGTGTAAACGTACCAGAGTCTGATTGGATACGAGCATAGACGAGTGTAAACGTACCAGAGTCTGATTGGATACGAGCATAGACGAGTGTAAACGTACCAGAGTCTGATTGGATACGAGCATAGACGAGTGTAAACGTACCAGAGTCTGATTGGCTGACAGCATTGTAGAGTTGCTCTCATGTCCGTCCCCTCTGATTGGCACTAGGGGCATGGTCCCAAACTTCTGTTTGGAGATATCTGAGGAGGAGTGACGCCTCAACACCGGAGGTCGGGGGTCATCATTCTGTTAAGAGGGGAAACGAGTGAATCCAAATGAATCTAAATAGAATTGAATGGATAAAATGAACCAGACAGAAGTACAAATCTAAAGAGTAGAGGTGTTACACCTACAAAAAGATAGGGGAAGCACACTGTGAATCCTTTAAAAGTGATACAACGCAACCCATAGAGTTGGGGGGGGGAATAGCTCCACAACATACCTGTGCTTTGAGGAAATTGGTGACCCAATCCCATAGGTCAGACTCACAAAAGCAACAAAGGTACCTGGGAGACACAAAAACACAAAAGCAGTGATTGGCTCTTAAAAAAGGGGAGGGGAAGGAGATCTCATTTAAAGGGGAGGGGGAGGAGATCTCATTTAAAGGGGAGGGGAGGGGCAGATCTAAAACAAGACATTCCACCCTCCCTCCCTCAAACAACGTAGTTCACTTACATAATATCATAACACCTGATGTCATGCAAAATCATTCACTACAATAAACAATGAGGAATGCTAAGAGGAATGCTAAGAGGAATGCTAAGAGGAATGCTAAGAGGAATGCTAAGAGAAATGCTAAGAGGAATGCTAAGAGGAATGCTAAGAGAAATGATAAGAGGAATGCTAAGAGGAATGCTAAGAGAAATGCTAAGAGAAATGCTAAGAGGAATGCTAAGAGGAATGCTAAGAGAAATGATAAGAGGAATGCTAAGAGGAATGCTAAGAGAAATGATAAGAGGAATGCTAAGAGGAATGCTAAGAGAAATGCTAAGAGGAATGCTAAGAGGAATGCTAAGAGGAATGCTAAGAGGAATGCTAAGAGGAATGCTAAGAGGAATTTTAAGAGGAATGCTAAGAGGAATGCTAAGAGGAATGCTAAGAGGAATTCTAAGATAAATGATAAGAGAAATGCTAAGAGGAATGCTAAGAGGACTGCTAAGAGGACTGCTAAGAGGAATGCTAAGAGGAATTATAAGAGGAATGCTAAGAGGAATGCTAAGAGGAATGCTAAGAGGAATGCTAAGAGGAATTTCAAATACGTGAGAAAACATGGTGTATGTCCTATAGGAACACGTTTCAATCTTATCCAATAGAAGTTGGATTCAAGATTTCCAGACATCCTGTGCAATGACCCAAATAATGTGTCGCAAGATTTTAAAGTAGTATTTCCTTTCATTGCCAGACATGAGTTTAAAACACTTACAGTTGCTGTTTTTCCATCATGAGAGTAAAGCCCCATCTAGTGGGGGGTTTCAGCTTCTTTCGAATTCCCATGTAGATCTTCATAGATTTCAGAGGCCATTCCTTTTCCGGCTTGATGCTCTGAAATGACAGACATGTTATACAGTCAGAAAATATGTATAGGAAAGACCAACTGACAATCACAGATCTACCTGTGATAACGACATCGAGTCCAAAGTAGCGCAGAGTTCCAACTTCAAGATGTGACCGTGACGTGAGAGCAGAAATACCTTTTTGTCCTTCAGCAGTAGCAGCTTGTGGTCTTTGATCTGAAAGGTGTGTTCCTGAAAGACTTTTCCGTGGAGGAGTTTGGGAGGATCTTCACGACACTTCAGAACTCCCATCTTCATTATTTCACTCTTGTAGGCTGTGAATAGAAAATCTCAATTGTAATCCTACGGTCTCCAAATAATATGTCCCGTAAGAGCAACAAGAAATTGGGCTGACTACAAATCGACGATCAAAAATCAAAAGAGGGTCATTTGATTGTGATCTTTTGGATAGATAGACTCAAGCTAATGAGCTATTTCTCTGGTCTGTGCCATATTCACCAGTGAGGATGTTGATGCCCTCTCCTTTGGGAACTCTCTTCACCACCAGGTAAGCTGAACTAGGATCAGCCATTTTACACCACTGTAGAGCCTGCTCCAGCACCTTCTCTTTGGGGTGTAGTGGCCGCTCTGTGGAAGACAGACAACAGTTTAACATTATATAACAACTATTCTGGGATAGCTTCTCTTTGGGGTGTAGGGGCTGCTCTGTGGAAGACAGACAACAGTTTAACATTATATAACAACTATTCTGGGATAGCTTCTCTTTGGGGTGTAGGGGCTGCTCTGTGGAAGACAGACAACAGTTTAACATTATATAACAACTATTCTGGGATAGCTTCTCTTTGGGGTGTAGGGGCTGCTCTGTGGAAGACAGACAACAGTTTAACATTATATAACAACTATTCTGGGATAGCTTCTCTTTGGGGTGTAGTGGCCGCTCTGTGGAAGACAGACAACAGTTTAACATTATATAACAACTATTCTGGGATAGCTTCTCTTTGAAACATGAAGACTTTCTCACAGTCCAGTTGTATTTCACAGAAGGTCATTCCAGGACATCAGACTGTATAGTTTCACTTCTGTTTGTTTACAGTGGTAGTTTTGTTATTAGAGATAAGTGCTATTTTGAGCTGTTTTTAGACTTTCTATAGTATTTTCCAGGCAGAGAGAGACAAACATCATGCTCCTCACCCAGTCAGAGAGAGACAAACATCATGCTCCTCACCCAGTCAGAGAGAGATAAACATCATGCTCCTCACCCAGTCAGAGAGAGATAAACATCATGCTCCTCACCCAGTCAGAGAGAGAAAAACATCATGCTCCTCACCCAGTCAGAGAGAGACAAACATCATGCTCCTCACCCAGTCAGAGAGAGATAAACATCATGCTCCTCACCCAGTCAGAGAGAGACAAACATCATGCTCCTCACCCAGTCAGAGAGAGATAAACATCATGCTCCTCACCCAGTCCTCAGAGAGATAAACATCATGCTCCTCACCCAGTCAGAGAGAGAAAACATCATGCTCCTCACCCAGTCAGAGAGAGACAAACATCATGCTCCTCACCCAGTCAGAGAGAGATAAACATCATGCTCCTCACCCAGTCAGAGAGAGACAAACATCATGCTCCTCACCCAGTCAGAGAGAGACAAACATCATGCTCCTCACCCAGTCAGAGAGAGATAAACATCATGCTCCTCACCCAGTCAGAGAGAGATAAACATCATGCTCCTCACCCAGTCAGAGAGAGATAAACATCATGCTCCTCACCCAGTCAGAGAGAGATAAACATCATGCTCCTCACCCAGTCAGAGAGAGATAAACATCATGCTCCTCACCCAGTCAGAGAGAGATAAACATCATGCTCCTCACCCAGTCAGAGAGAGAAAACATCATGCTCCTCACCCAGTCAGAGAGAGATAAACATCATGCTCCTCACCCAGTCAGAGAGAGATAAACATCATGCTCCTCACCCAGTCAGAGAGAGACAAACATCATGCTCCTCACCCAGTCAGAGAGAGATAAACATCATGCTCCTCACCCAGTCAGAGAGAGATAAACATCATGCTCCTCACCCAGTCAGAGAGAGATAAACATCATGCTCCTCACCCAGTCATGCTCCTCACCCAGTCAGAGATAAACATCATGCTCCTCACCCAGTCAGAGAGAGATAAACATCATGCTCCTCACCCAGTCAGAGAGAGATAAACATCATGCTCCTCACCCAGTCAGAGAGAGATAAACATCATGCTCCTCACCCAGTCAGAGAGAGATAAACATCATGCTCCTCACCCAGTCAGAGATAGTAACATCATGCTCCTCACCCAGTCAGAGAGAGATAAACATCATGCTCTTCACCCAGTCAGAGAGAGACAAACATCATGCTCCTCACCCAGTCAGAGAGAGACAAACATCATGCTCCTCACCCAGTCAGAGAGAGATAAACATCATGCTCCTCACCCAGTCAGAGAGAGACAAACATCATGCTCCTCACCCAGTCAGAGAGAGATAAACATCATGCTCCTCACCCAGTCAGAGAGAGACAAACATCATGCTCCTCACCCAGTCAGAGAGAGATAAACATCATGCTCCTCACCCAGTCAGAGAGAGATAAACATCATGCTCCTCACCCAGTCAGAGAGAGACAAACATCATGCTCCTCACCCAGTCAGAGAGAGATAAACATCATGCTCCTCACCCAGTCAGAGATAGTAACATCATGCTCCTCACCCAGTCAGAGAGAGATAAACATCATGCTCCTCACCCAGTCAGAGAGAGATAAACATCATGCTCCTCACCCAGTCAGAGATAGTAACATCATGCTCCTCACCCAGTCAGAGAGAGATAAACATCATGCTTCTCACCCAGTCAGAGAGAGATAAACATCATGCTCCTCATCCAGTCAGAGATAGTAACATCATGCTCCTCACCCAGTCAGAGAGATAAACATCATGCTCCTCACCCAGTCAGAGAGAGATAAACATCATGCTCCTCACCCAGTCAGAGAGAGATAAACATCATGCTCCTCACCCAGTCAGAGAGAGATAAACATCATGCTCCTCACCCAGTCAGAGAGAGATAAACATCATGCTCCTCACCCAGTCAGAGATAGTAACATCATGCTCCTCACCCAGTCAGAGAGAGATAAACATCATGCTCCTCACCCAGTTGTCCTTCCTCTATGGTCTCGAACGTCAGCCACACGTCCTTCTCCCCTGCTGGGATGTTCCTCATGTACAGGACCTGGTTAGTCAACTCCTCAGCACCCATGGTTGGAGATACCTACAGAGAACCAGAACATAGAGAGATAGCTACAGTGAACCAGACCGTAGAGAGACAGCTACAGAGAACCAGACCATAAAGGGATACCTACAGAGAACCAGACCACAGAGGGATACCTACAGACAACAAGACCATAGAGAGACAGCTACAGAGAACCAGACCATAGAGGGATACCTACAGACAACAAGACCATAGAGAGACAGCTACAGAGAACCAGACCACAGAGGGATACCTACAGACAACAAGACCATAGAGAGACAGCTACAGAGAACCAGACCATAGAGCAATACCTACAGAGAACCAGAACGTAGAGAGATAGCTACAGAGAACCAGACCATAGAGGGATACCTACAGAGAAACAGACCGTAGAGAGATAGCTACAGAGAAACAGACCGTAGAGAGATAGCTACAGAGAACCAGACCATAGAGGGATACCTACAGAGAACCAGACCATAGAGGGATACCTACAGAGAACCAGACCATAAAGGGATACCTACAGAGAACCAGAATGTAGAGAGATACCTACAGAGAACCAGAATGTAGAGAGATACCTTTTCTTTCTTTCTTTTATTTAACCAGGTAGGCTAGTTGAGAACACCTCTATTTAACCAGGTAGGCTAGTTGAGAACACCTTTATTTAACCAGGTAGGCTAGTTGAGAACACCTTTATTTAACCAGGTAGGCTAGTTGAGAACACCTTTATTTAACCAGGTAGGCTAGTTGAGAACACCTCTATTTAACCAGGTAGGCTAGTTGAGAACACCTTTATTTAACCAGGTAGGCTAGTCGAGAACACCTTTATTTAACCAGGTAGGCTAGTTGAGAACACCTTTATTTAACCAGGTAGGCTAGTTGAGAACACCTCTATTTAACCAGGTAGGCTAGTTGAGAACACCTTTTTTAACCAGGTAGGCTAGTTGAGAACACCTTTATTTAACCAGGTAGGCTAGTTGAGAACACCTCTATTTAACCAGGTAGGCTAGTTGAGAACACCTCTATTTAACCAGGTAGGCTAGTTGAGAACACCTTTATTTAACCAGGTAGGCTAGTTGAGAACAAGTTCTCATTTATAATTGCGACCTGGGCAAGATAAAGCAAAGCAGTTCGACACATACAACAGAGTTACACATGGAGTAAAACAAACATACAGTCAATAATACAATAGAAAAATAAAGTATATATACAATGTGAGCAAATGAGGTGAGATAAGGGAGGTAAAGGCAAAAAAAAGGCCATGGTGGCAAAGTAGATACAATATAGCAAGTATAACACTGGAATGGTAGATTTGCAGTGGAAGAATGTGCAAAGTAGAGATATAAATAATGGGGTGCAAAGGAGCAAAATAAATAAATAAATAAATAAATACAGTAGGGGAAGGGGTAGTTGTTTGGGCTAAATTATAGGTGGGCTATGTACAGGTGCAGTAATCTGTGAGCTGCTCTGACAGCTGGTACTTAAAGCTAGTGAGGGAGATGAGTGTTTCCAGTTTCAGAGATTTTTGTAGTTCGTTCCAGTCATTGTCAGCAGAGAACTGGAAGGAGAGGCGGCCAAAGGATGAATTGGTTTTGGGGGTGACCAGAGAGATATACCCGCTGGAGCGTGTGCTACAGGTGGGTGCTGCTATTGTGACTAGCGAGCTGAGATAAGGGGGACTTTACCTAGCAGGGTCTTGTAAATGACCTGGAGCCAGTGGATTTGGCGACGAGTATGAAGCGAGGGCCAGCCAACGAGTGTACAGGTCGCAGTGGTGGGTAGTATATGGGGCTTTGGTGACAAAACGGATGGCACTGTGATAGACTGCATCCAATTTATTGAGTAGGGTATTGAAGTCTATTTTGTAAATGACATCGCCAAAGTCGAGGATCGGTAGGATGGTCAGTTTTATGAGGGTATGTTTGGCAGCATGAGTGAAGGATGCTTTGTTGAGAAATAGGATGCCAATTCTAGATTTAACTTTGGATTGGAGATGCTTGATGTGAGTCTGGAAGGAGAGTTTACAGTCTAACCAGACACCTAGGTATTTGTAGTTGTCCACATATTCTAAGTCAGAACAGTCCAGAGTAGAGATCCTGGACGGGCGGACAGGTGCAGGCAGCGATCGGTTGAAAAGCATGCTTTTAGTTTTGCAAGGAACACATAAAAAATGCATGTACTTCCAGAATTGATCGCAAGCTATTCCTAGGAGGGCTGCGAGCTCCTGGAAGGTGGGCCGCGAGCTCCTGGAAGGTGGGCCGCGAGATCCTGGAAGGTGGGCCGCGAGCTCCTGGAAGGTGGGCCGCGAGCTCCTGGAAGGTGGGCCGCGAGCTCCTGGAAGGTGGGCCGAGAGCTCCTGGAAGGTGGGCCGAGAGCTCCTGGAAGGTGGGCTGTGAGCTACTGGAAGGTGGGCTGTGAGCTACTGGAAGGTGGGCTGTGAGCTACTGGAAGGTGGGCTGTGAGCTACTGGAAGGTGGGCTGTGAGCTACTGGAAGGTGGGCTGTGAGCTCCTGGAAGGTGGGATGTGAGCTACTGGAAGGTGGGATGTGAGCTACTGGAAGGTGGGCTGAGAGCTCCTGGAAGGTGGGCTGTGAGCTACTGGAAGGTGGGCTGTGAGCTACTGGAAGGTGGGCTGTGAGCTACTGGAAGGTGGGCTGTGAGCTACTGGAAGGTGGGCTGCGAGCTCCTGGAAGATGGACTGCGAGCTCCTGGAAGGAAACCCCTGTTCTAGAGAGACTCTTGGAGGGTGGAGAGGTGCCATCGTGTGGCTAAATAATAACAGCACCTTTCATGAAATAAAATCAGAAGATAACCTGTCTCCTCTTACCTTGAGTGTGATGCAGCAGTCTGCCATCTTCTTCTCCAGGTACACTTCAATGATCAGGTCACCTGCTTGGGACAGCTGCACAGACAGGACACTGTGTTATAACCCTTTACAATGTGTTATAACCCTTTATGAATCATTTATAACATGTACCTGTGTGTCCTTCCAGGTGGTGATGAGGCTGAGCTCCAGTTCTATCTGGGTCTGTTGCTCCTCATCAATCTGAACCAAACACAATTAAACATTTCCTGATTATTCATTAGATTATACAGAACAGATTGACCTGGACCATGTTCAGTAGGGCACACTGTAGCAAAACAATTAGCAATAGAATGTGAACATCTGTGTTTTGACTGGGCAAGTTCAGGTAGATAGTACCTCCCCGTTTAAATCCATTCAAAATGATTTCTACCTATGGAACACAACCCTGATTTCTAAGAGATGAATTTGAGCTTAGACCCTCTCTGGTTAGACTATACTCACATCAAGACAGACAGTTGTCAATGAGACTATACTCACATCAAGACAGACAGTTGTCAATGAGACTATACTCACATCAAGACAAGACAGTTGTCTATGAGACACTACTCACATCAAGACAAGACAGTTGTCTATGAGACACTACTCACATCAAGACAGACAGTTGTCTATGAGACACTACTCACATCAAGACAGACAGTTGTCTATGAGACACTACTCACATCAAGACAGACAGTTGTCTATGAGACACTACTCACATCAAGACAGACAGTTGTCTATGAGACTATACTCACATCAAGACAGACAGTTGTCTATGAGACACTACTCACATCAAGACAGACAGTTGTCTATGAGACACTACTCACATCAAGACAGACAGTTGTCTATGAGACACTACTCACATCAAGACAGACAGTTGTCTATGAGACACTACTCACATCGAAGATATACAGGTAGTTGTCTATGAGGTCCTATATCTCACATCAAGACAGACAGTCTGTCTGGAAGAGGCTATACTCACATCAAGACAGGGACAGATGTCTATGAGACATCTGGTTCAGGTCTGCACATCAACCCTGGGACCAGACAGTTGTCTATGAGAACACTTCTGAACCCTGGGACCACATCAAGAGAGAACACTTTGAACCCTGGGACCAAAGAGAGAGAGAGAGAGAACACTTCTGAACCCTGGGATCAAGACAGACAGTTGTCTGAACCCTGGGACAAAGAGAGAGATCAAGACAGAACAGTTGAACCCTGGGACCTAGAGAGAGAACACTCTGAACCCTGGGACCAAGAGAGAGAGAGAGAGAGACACTACTGAACCCTGGGACCAAGAAGAGAGAGAGAGAGAACACTTCTGAACCCTGGGACCAAGAGAGAGAGAGAGAGAGAGAGAGAGAGAGAACACTGAACCCTGGGACTGGGAGAGAACACTTCTGAAGAGAGAGAGAGAGAGAGAACACTTCTGAACCCTGGGACGAGAGAGAGAGAGAGAGAGAGAGACTTCTGAACCCTGGGAGAGAGAGAGAGAGAGAGAGAGAGAGAGAGAACACTTCTGAACCCTGGGACCGAGAGAGAGAGAGAGAGAGAACACTTCTGAACCCTGGGACCAAAGAGAGAGAGAGAGAGAGAGAGAGAGAACACTTCTGAACCCTGGGACAAAGAGAGAGAGAGAGAGAGAACACTTCTGAACCCTGGGACCAAGAGAGAGAGAGAGAGAGAGAACACTTCTGAACCCTGGGACAAAGAGAGAGAGAGAGAGAGAACACTTCTGAACCCTGGGACCAAAGAGAGAGAGAGAGAGAGAACACTTCTGAACCCTGGGACCAAGAGAGAGAGAGAGAGAACACTTCTGAACCCTGGGACCAAGAGAGAGAGAGAGAGAGAGAGAGAACACTTCTGAACCCTGGGACAAAGAGAGAGAGAGAGAGAGAACACTTCTGAACCCTGGGACAAAGAGAGAGAGAGAGAGAGAGAGAACACTTCTGAACCCTGGGACCGAGAGAAGAGAGAGAGAGAGAGAGAGAACACTTCTGAACCCTGGGACCGAGAGAGAGAGAGAGAGAGAGAGAGAGAACACTTCTGAACCCTGGGAGAGAGAGAGAGAGAGAGAGAACACTTCTGAACCCTGGGACAAAGAGAGAGAGAGAGAGAGAGAGAGAACACTTCTGAACCCTGGGACCGAGAGAGAGAGAGAGAGAGAGAGAGAGAGAACACTTCTGAACCCTGGGACCAGAGAGAGAGAGAGAGAGAGAGAGAGAGAGAGAACACTTCTGAACCCTGGGACCAAGAGAGAGAGAGAGAGAGAGAACACTTCTGAACCCTGGGACCAGAGAGAGAGAGAGAGAGAACACTTCTGAACCCTGGGACCAAGAGAGAGAGAGAGAGAGAGACACTTCTGAACCTGGGACCGAGAGAGAGAGAGAGAAGAGAGAGAGAGAGAGAGAGAGAGAGAACACTTCTGAACCCTGGGAGAGAGAGAGAGAGAGAGAGAACACTTCTGAACCCTGGGACCAAGAGAGAGAACCCTGGGACCAAGAGAGAGAGAGAGAACACTTCTGAACCCTGGGACCAAGAGAGAGAGAGAGAGAGAGAGAGAACACTTCTGAACCCTGGGACCAAGAGAGAGAGAGAGAGAGAGAGAACACTTCTGAACCCTGGGACCAAGAGAGAGAGAGAACACTTCTGAACCATGGGACAAAGAGAGAGAGCGAGAGAGAGAGAGAACACTTCTGAACCCTGGGACCAAGAGAGAGAGAGAGCACTTCTGAACCATGGGACAAAGAGAGAGAGCGAGAGAGAGAGAGAACACTTCTGAACCCTGGGACCAAGAGAGAGAGCGAGAGAGAGAGAGAACACTTCTGAACCCTGGGACCAAGAGAGAGAGCGAGAGAGAGAGAGAACACTTCTGAACCCTGGGACAAAGAGAGAGAGAGAGAACACTTCTGAACCCTGGGACAAAGAGAGAGAGAGAGAGAGAGAACACTTCTGAACCCTGGGACAAGAGAGAGAGAACACTTCTGAACCATGGGACAAAGAAGAGAGAGAGAGAGAGAGAGAGAACACTTCTGAACCCTGGGACAAGAGAGAGAGAGAGAGAGAGAGAACACTTCTGAACCCTGGGACCAGAGAGAGAGAGAGAGAGAGAACACTTCTGAACCCTGGGACAAAGAGAGAGAGAGAGAGAACACTTCTGAACCCTGGGACAAGAGAGAGAGAGAGAGAGAACACTTCTGAACCCTGGGACAAGAGAGAGAGAGAGAGAGAACACTTCTGAACCCTGGGACAAAAAAGAGAGAGAGAGAGAGAACACTTCTGAACCCTGGGACAAGAGAGAGAGAGAGAGAGAACACTTCTGAACCCTGGGACCAAGAGAGAGAGAGAGAACACTTCTGAACCCTGGGACCAAGAGAGAGAGAGAGAGAACACTTCTGAACCCTGGGACAAGAGAGAAGAGAGAGAGAGAGAGAGAGAACACTTCTGAACCCTGGGACAAAAGAGAGAGAGAGAGAGAGAGAACACTTCTGAACCCTGGGACAGAGAGAGAGAGAGAGAGAGAGAACACTTCTGAACCCTGGGACGAGAGAGAGAGAGAGAGAGAGAGAGAGAGAGAGAGAACACTTCTGAACCCTGGGACACTTCTGAACCCTGGGGAGAGAGAGAGAGAGAGAGAGAACACTTCTGAACCCTGGGACCGAGAGAGAGAGAGAGAGAGAGAGAACACTTCTGAACCCTGGGACCGAGAGAGAGAGAGAGAGAGAGAGAACACTTCTGAACCCTGGGACCGAGAGAGAGAGAGAGAGAGAACACTTCTGAACCCTGGGACAAAGAGAGAGAGAGAGAGAGAACACTTCTGAACCCTGGGACCAAGAGAGAGAGAGAGAGAGAGAACACTTCTGAACCCTGGGACCAAGAGAGAGAGAACACTTCTGAACCCTGGGACCAAGAGAGAGAGAGAGAGAGAGAGAGAACACTTCTGAACCCTGGGACAAAGAGAGAGAGAGAGAGAGAACACTTCTGAACCCTGGGACAAAGAGAGAGAGAGAGAGAGAGAGAACACTTCTGAACCCTGGGACAAAGAGAGAGAGAGAGAGAGAGAGAGAACACTTCTGAACCCTGGGACCAGAGAGAGAGAGAGAGAGAGAGAGAGAACACTTCTGAACCCTGGGACAAAGAGAGAGAGAGAGAGAGAGAGAACACTTCTGAACCCTGGGACCAAGAGAGAGAGAGAGAGAGAGAGAACACTTCTGAACCCTGGGACCAAGAGAGAGAGAGAGAGAACACTTCTGAACCCTGGGACAAAAGAGAGAGAGAGAGAGAACACTCTGAACCCTCTGAACCCTGGGACCAAGAGAGAGAGAGAGAGAGAGAGAACACTTCTGAACCCTGGGAGAGAGAGAGAGAACACTTCTGAACCCTGGGACAAAGAGAGAGAGAGAGAGAGAGAGAGAGAACACTTCTGAACCCTGGGACCAAAGAGAGAGAGAGAGAGAGAACACTTCTGAACCCTGGGACCAAGAGAGAGAGAGAGAGAGAGAGAGAGAACACTTCTGAACCCTGGGACCAAGAGAGAGAGAGAGAACACTTCTGAACCCTGGGACAAAGAGAGAGAGAGAGAGAGAACACTTCTGAACCCTGGGACAAGAGAGAGAGAGAGAACACTTCTGAACCCTGGGACAAGAGAGAGAGAGAGAGAACACTTCTGAACCCTGGGACAAAGAACACTTCTGAACCATGGGAGAGAGAGAGAGAACACTTCTGAACCCTGGGACCAGAGAGAGAGAGAGAGAGAGAGAACACTTCTGAACCCTGGGACCAAAGAGAGAGAGAGAGAGAGAGAACACTTCTGAACCCTGGGACCAAGAGAGAAGAGAGAGAGAACACTTCTGAACCATGGGACCAAGAGAGAGAGCGAGAGAGAGAGAGAACACTTCTGAACCCTGGGACAAAGAGAGAGAGAGAGCACTTCTGAACCATGGGACAAAGAGAGAGAGCGAGAGAGAGAGAGAACACTTCTGAACCCTGGGACCAAGAGAGAGAGCGAGAGAGAGAGAGAACACTTCTGAACCCTGGGACCAAGAGAGAGAGCGAGAGAGAGAGAGAACACTTCTGAACCCTGGGACCAAGAGAGAGAGAGAACACTTCTGAACCCTGGGACCAAGAGAGAGAGAGAGCAGAACCATGGGACAAAGAGAGAGAGCACTTCTGAACCCTGGGACCAAGAGAGAGAGAGAGAGAGAGAGAGAACACTTCTGAACCCTGGGACCAAAGAGAGCGAGAGAGAGAGAGAACACTTCTGAACCCTGGGACAAGAGAGAGACACTTCTGAACCCTGGGACCAAGAGAGAGAGAGAGAGAGAGAGAACACTTCTGAACCCTGGGACAAAGAGAGAGAGAGAGAGAGAGAGAACACTTCTGAACCCTGGGACAAGAGAAGAGAGAGAGAGAGAGAACACTTCTGAACCCTGGGACAAAGAGAGAGAGAGAGAGAGAACACTTCTGAACCCTGGGACCAAGAGAGAGAGAGAGCACTTCTGAACCCTGGGACAAAGAGAGAGAGAGAGAGAGAGAGAACACTTCTGAACCCTGGGACCAAGAGAGAGAGAGAGAGAGAGAACACTTCTGAACCCTGGGACCAAGAGAGAGAGCGAGAGAGAGAGAGAACACTTCTGAACCCTGGGACCAAGAGAGAGAGAGAACACTTCTGAACCATGGGACCAAGAGAGAGAGCGAGAGAGAGAGAGAACACTTCTGAACCCTGGGACAAAGAGAGAGAGAGAGCACTTCTGAACCCTGGGACAAAGAGAGAGAGAGAGAGAGAGAGAACACTTCTGAACCCTGGGACAAAGAGAGAGAGAGAGAGAGAGAACACTTCTGAACCCTGGGACCAAGAGAGAGAGCGAGAGAGAGAGAGAACACTTCTGAACCCTGGGACCAAGAGAGAGAGCGAGAGAGAGAGAGAACACTTCTGAACCCTGGGACCAAGAGAGAGAGAGCGAGAGAGAACACTTCTGAACCCTGGGACCAGGAGAGAGAGGGAGGGAACACTTCTGAACCCTGGGACAAAGAGAGAGAGAGAGAACACTTCTGAACCCTGGGACAAAGAGAGAGAGAGAGAACACTTCTGAACCCTGGGACAAGAGAGAGAGAGAGAGAAAACACTTCTGAACCCTGGGACCAAGAGAGAGAGAGAGAGAGAGAAAACACTTCTGAACCCTGGGACCAAGAGAGAGAGAGAGAGAAAACATTTCTGAACCCTGGGACCAAGAGAGAGAGAGAGAGAGAAAACACTTCTGAACCCTGGGACCAAGAGAGAGAGAGAGAGAGAGAAAACACTTCTGAACCCTGGGACAAAGAGAGAGAGAGAGAACACTTCTGAACCCTGGGACAAAGAGAGAGAACACTTCTGAACCCTGGGACAAAGAGAGAGAGAGAAAACACTTCTGAACCCTGGGACCAAGAGAGAGAGAGAGAGAGAGAGAAAACACTTCTGAACCCTGGGACCAAGAGAGAGAGAGAGAGAGAAAACATTTCTGAACCCTGGGACCAAGAGAGAGAGAGAGAGAGAGAAAACACTTCTGAACCCTGGGACCAAAGAGAGAGAGAGAGAGAGAAAACACTTCTGAACCCTGGGACAAAGAGAGAGAGAACACTTCTGAACCCTGGGACAAAGAGAGAGAACACTTCTGAACCCTGGGACAAAGAGAGAGAGAGGGAACACTTCTGAACCCTGGGACAAAAGAGAGAGAGAGAGAGAACACTTCTGAACCCTGGGACAAAGAGAGAGAGAGAGAGAGAGAACACTTCTGAACCCTGGGACAAAGACAGGGAACACTTCTGAACCCTGGGACAAAGAGAGAGAACACTTCTGAACCCTGGGACAAAGAGAGAGAGAGAGAGAACACTTCTGAACCCTGGGACAAAGAGAGAGAGAGAGAACACTTCTGAACCCTGGGACAAAGAGAGAGAACACTTCTGAACCATGGGACAAAGAGAGAGAGAGAGAGAGAGAGAGAGAGAGAGAGAGAGAGAGAGAGAGAGAGAGAGAGAGAGAGAGAACACTTCTGAACCCTGGGACCAGGAGAGAGAGGGAGGGAACACTTCTGAACCCTGGGACAAAGAGAGAGAGAGAGAACACTTCTGAACCCTGGGACAAAGAGAGAGAGAGAGAACACTTCTGAACCCTGGGACAAAGAGAGAGAGAGAGAGAGAAAACACTTCTGAACCCTGGGACCAAGAGAGAGAGAGAGAGAAAACACTTCTGAACCCTGGGACCAAGAGAGAGAGAGAGAGAGAAAACATTTCTGAACCCTGGGACCAAGAGAGAGAGAGAGAGAGAGAAAACACTTCTGAACCCTGGGACCAAAGAGAGAGAGAGAGAGAGAAAACACTTCTGAACCCTGGGAACCCTGGGACAAAGAGAGAACACTTCTGAACCCTGGGAGAGAGAAAACACTTCTGAACCCTGGGACCAAGAGAGAGAGAGAGAGAGAGAGAAAACACTTCTGAACCCTGGGACCAAGAGAGAGAGAGAGAGAGAAAACATTTCTGAACCCTGGGACCAAGAGAGAGAGAGAGAGAGAAAAAACACTTCTGAACCCTGGGACCAAGAGAGAGAGAGAGAGAGAGAAAACACTTCTGAACCCTGGGACAAAGAGAGAGAGAACACTTCTGAACCCTGGGACAAAGAGAGAGAACACTTCTGAACCCTGGGACAAAGAGAGAGAGAGGGAACACTTCTGAACCCTGGGACAAAGAGAGAGAGAGAGAGAGAACACTTCTGAACCCTGGGACAAGAGAGAGAGAGAGAGAGAACACTTCTGAACCCTGGGACAAAGACAGAGAACAGAAGGGAGAGAGAACACTTCTGAACCCTGGGACAAGAGAGAGAGAACACTTCTGAACCCTGGGACAAAAGAGAGAGAGAGAACACTTCTGAACCCTGGGACAAAGAGAGAGAACACTTCTGAACCCTGGGACAAAGAGAGAGAGAGAGAGAGAGAGAGAGAGAGAGAGAGAGAGAGAACACTTCTGAACCCTGGGACAAAGAGAGAGAGAGAGAGAGAGAGAACACTTCTGAACCCTGGGACCAAGAGAGAGAGAGAGAGAGAGAGAGAACACTTCTGAACCCTGGGACAAAGAGAGAGAGAGAGAGAGAAAACACTTCTGAACCCTGGGACAAAGAGAAGAGAGAGAGAGAGAACCCTGGGACAAAGAGAGAGAGAGAGACACTTCTGAACCCTGGAGAGAGAGAGAGAGAGAGAGAGAGAGAGAACACTTCTGAACCCTGGGACCAGGAGAGAGAGGGAGGGAACACTTCTGAACCCTGGGACAAAGAGAGAGAGAGAGAACACTTCTGAACCCTGGGACAAAGAGAGAGAGAGAGAGAGAGAAAACACTTCTGAACCCTGGGACCAAGAGAGAGAGAGAGAGAGAGAGAGAAAACACTTCTGAACCCTGGGACCAAAGAGAGAGAGAGAGAGAGAAAACACTTCTGAACCCTGGGACCAAGAGAGAGAGAGAGAGAGAAAACATTTCTGAACCCTGGGACCAAGAGAGAGAGAGAGAGAGAGAAAACACTTCTGAACCCTGGGACCAAGAGAGAGAGAGAGCACTTCTGAACCCTGGGACCAGAGAGAGAGAGAGAGAGAGAACACTTCTGAACCCTGGGACAAAAGAGAGAGAGAGAGAGAACACTTCTGAACCCTGGGACAAAGAGAGAGAGAGAGACAAAGAGAGAACACTGAACCCTGGGACAAAGACAGGGAACAGACCCTGGGACAAAGAGAGAGAACACTTCTGAACCCTGGGACAAAGAGAGAGAGAGAGAGAACCCTGGGAGAGAGAGAACACTTCTGAACCCTGGGACAAAGAGAGAGAACCCTGGGACAAAGAGAAAACACTTCTGAACCATGGGACAAGAGAGAGAGAGAGAGAGAGAGAGAGAACACTTCTGAACCCTGGGACAAAGAGAGAGAGAACACTTCTGAACCCTGGGAGAGAGAGAGAGAGAGAACACTTCTGAACCCTGGGACCAAGAGAGAGAGAAAGAGAGAGAGAGAACACTTCTGAACCCTGGGACAAAGAGAGAGAGAGAGAGAGAGAAAACACTTCTGAACCCTGGGACAAAGAGAGAGAGAGAGAGAGAGAGAGAGAGAGAGAGAGAGAGAGAGAGAGAACACTTCTGAACCCTGGGACAAGAGAGAGAGAGAGAGAGAGAACACTTCTGAACCCTGGGACCAAGAGAGAGAGAGAGAGAGAACACTTCTGAACCCTGGGACCAAGAGAGAGAGAGAGAGAGAGAACACTTCTGAACCCTGGGACCAAGAGAGAGAGAGAGAGAACACTTCTGAACCCTGGGACCAAGAGAGAGAGAGAGACAGAACACTTCTGAACCCTGGGACCAAGAGAGAGAGAGAACACTTCTGAACCCTGGGACCAAGAGAGAGAGAGAGAGAGAGAACACTTCTGAACCCTGGGACCAAGAGAGAGAGAGAGAGAGAGGGAGAACACTTCTGAACCCTGGGACCAAGAGAGAGAGAGAGAGAGAACACTTCTGAACCCTGGGACCAGAGAGAGAGAGAGAGAGAACACTTCTGAACCCTGGGACCAGAGAGAGAACACTTCTGAACCCTGGGACAAAGAGAGAGAGAGAGAGAACACTTCTGAACCCTGGGAGAGAGAGAGAGAGAGAGAGAGAGAGAGAGAGAGACACTTCTGAACCCTGGGAGAAGAGAGAGAGAGAGAGAGAGAACACTTCTGAACCCTGGGACCAAGAGAGAGAGAGAGAGAGAACACTTCTGAACCCTGGGACCAAGAAGACCAAGAGAGAGAGAGAGAACACTTCTGAACCCTGGGACCAAGAGAGAGAGAGAACCCTGGGAGAGAGAGAGAGAGAAGAACACTTCTGAACCCTGGGACCAAGAGAGAGAGAGAGAGAGAACACTTCTGAACCCTGGGACCAAGAGAGAGAGAGAGAGAGAGAGAACACTTCTGAACCCTGGGACCAAGAGAGAGAACACTTCTGAACCCTGGGACCAAGAGAGAGAGAGAGAGAGAGAGAGAACACTTCTGAACCCTGGGACCAAAGAGAGAGAGAGAGAGAACACTTCTGAACCCTGGGACCAGAGAGAGAGAGAGAGAACACTTCTGAACCCTGGGACCGAGAGAGAGAGAGAGAACACTTCTGAACCCTGGGACCAAGAGAGAGAAGAGAGAGAACACTTCTGAACCCTGGGACCAAGAGAGAGAGAACACTTCTGAACCCTGGGACCAAGAGAGAGAGAGAACCCTGGGACCAAGAGAGAGAGAGAGAGAACACTTCTGAACCCTGGGACCAAGAGAGAGAGAGAGAGAACACTTCTGAACCCTGGGACAAGAGAAAGAGAGAGAGAACACTTCTGAACCCTGGGACAGAACTTCTGAACCCTGGGACAAAGAGAGAGAGAGAGAGAAAACACTTCTGAACCCTGGGACAAAGAGAGAGAGAGAGAGAGAACACTTCTGAACCCTGGGACAAAGAGAGAGAGAGAGAACACTTCTGAACCCTGGGACAAGAGAGAGAGAGAGAGAGAGAGAGAGAGAGAGAGAGAGAGAGAAGAACACTTCTGAACCCTGGGACAAAGAGAGAGAGAACACTTCTGAACCCTGGGACCAAGAGAGAGAGAGAGAAAACTTCTGAACCCTGGGAGAGAGAGAACATTTCTGAACCCTGGGACCAAGAGAGAGAGAGAGAGAGAGAGAGAACACTTCTGAACCCTGGGACCAAGAGAGAGAGAACAGAACCCTGGGAGAGAGAGAGAACACTTGAACCCTGAACCCTGGGACAAGAGAGAGAGAGAGAACACTTCTGAACCCTGGGACCGAGAGAGAGAGAGAGAGAGAGAGAGAGAGAGAGAGAGAGAGAGAGAACACTTCTGAACCCTGGGACAAGAGAGAGAGAGAGAGAGAGAGAACACTTCTGAACCCTGGGACCAAGAGAGAGAGAGAGAGAGAGAACACTTCTGAACCCTGGGACCAAGAGAGAGAGAGAGAGAGAACACTTCTGAACCCTGGGACCAAGAGAGAGAGAGAGAGAGAACACTTCTGAACCCTGGGACCAAGAGAGAGAGAGAGAGAGAACACTTCTGAACCCTGGGACCAAGAGAGAGAGAGAGAGAGAGAAGACCCTGGGAGAGAGAGAGAGAGAGAGAGAACACTTCTGAACCCTGGGACCAAGAGAGAGAGAGAGAGAGGGACCCCTGGGACCAAGAGAGAGAGAGAGAGAGAGAGAGAGAGAACACTTCTGAACCCTGGGACCAAGAAGAGAGAGAGAGAACACTTCTGAACCCTGGGAGAGAACACTTCTGAACCCTGGGAGAGAGAGAGAGAGAGAACACTTCTGAACCCTGGGACCGAGAGAGAGAGAGAGAGAGAGAGAGAGAGAGAGAACACTTCTGAACCCTGGGACCGAGAGAGAGAGAGAGAGAGAGAGAGAGAACACTTCTGAACCCTGGGACCAAGAGAGAGAGAGAGAGAGAGAGAACACTTCTGAACCCTGGGACCAAGAGAGAGAGAGAGAGAGAGAGAGAGAGACACTTCTGAACCCTGGGACCAAGAGAGAGAGAGAGAGAACACTTCTGAACCCTGGGACCAAGAGAGAGAGAGAGAGAGAACACTTCTGAACCCTGGGACAAAGAGAGAGAGAGAGAGAACACTTCTGAACCCTGGGACCAAGAGAGTTAGAGAGAGAGAACACTTCTGAACCCTGGGACCAAGAGAGAGAGAGAGAACACTTCTGAACCCTGGGACCAAGAGAGAGAGAGAGAGAGAACACTTCTGAACCCTGGGACCAAGAGAGAGAGAGAGAGAGAACACTTCTGAACCCTGGGACCAAGAGAGAGAGAGAGAGAGAGAGAACACTTCTGAACCCTGGGACCAAGAGAGAGAGAGAGAACACTTCTGAACCCTGGGACCAAGAGAGAGAGAGAGAGAGAGAGAGAGAGAGAGAGAGAGAGAGAGAGAGAGAGAGAGAGAGAGAGAAAACACTTCTGAACCCTGGGACCAAGAGAGAGAGAGAGAGAGAGAACACTTCTGAACCCTGGGACCAAGAGAGAGAGAGAGAGAGAAACACTTCTGAACCCTGGGACCAAGAGAGAGAGAGAACCCTGGGAGAGAGAGAGAGAACACTTCTGAACCCTGGGACCAGAGAGAGAGAGAGAGAGAGAGAGAGAGAGAGAGAGAGAGAGAGAGAGAGAGAGAGAGAGAGAGAGAGAAAACAGAACCCTGGGACCAAGAGAGAGAGAGAGAGAGAGAACACTTCTGAACCCTGGGACCAAGAGAGAAAGAGAGAGAGAGAGAGAGAGCACTTCTGAACCCTGGGACCAAGAGAGAGAGAGAACAAATAACGGTAAAAAGTTGACAGTTGCCAAATTGCCAGTGAGGCTGTCTAAACATGAAAAAGTGTCCTGTTTCGGGTTGGGGTCAATTCCATTTCACTACAGGAAGTCACTCTGCTTAGTTGCTCAACTTTAAACCTGGTCCAGTTTGAGGCTCTACTAACCTGTAGAGGTGGCTGATCAGAGCAGCCAGGGTAGTCCTGTTGACTCTAGGTAAACTACGGATGATCTCCTTGTATCTGTCTAGACGCTGGTTCTTATCTTTGGCTGTTCCTATAAAAAGACACAAACAGGAAGCAGTTAGATTTCAAAAAGATACATTGTGGGACATCCTGACCAGCAACAGCTTGATGGAAGCCCTATAATTCTAAAGGGAACCAAGAGGACACAACTTAGAAAACACAACAAAATAGTAGCTTCATATGTGTGCTATCTGTGCTGGTAACTTAAAATCTCTTTTTCCAGAGACACCTGTACTTACTGACAGCCTCCTTCCATAGCTGATGCAGGTCAGCCATGAAGATGGGGTCGTCTATCTCCCTGAAGAACCTCTTCAGCACGTCAGTCACATCCTCGATGAAGTTATCCCCGATCCGGAGCTTGACGTTGCGAGCATCGTTCCTGAACTCCTCCATCAGTAGTTTGATCCTGGACGCAGCTCCGTTCTTCCTGTAGATCCCCTCGTGACCCAGACCTGACGAGCAGATCACACATCAGATCCAGTACATCAGTCATCAGCTAGTATCTCCTGTCTCTGACTGGTTTAAAGTACAGCTAAACTGGAAACCCTTCAGCCCGCAGGCCACTGCAGAGTTAGAATGAATGGATCAACCATTTATAAACCCCTTTATATACTTTAATATAAAATAATCACCTCCACTGAAAATGCATTAAATGCTACGGATCCACAAGATCCCTGGAAAACGTGCCGTTTTGTCGTTGATAATGAATAATCCTCTATCCCTTACTATACCTGTGTAAGGGAACAGAATACAGACTATCCAGACTCCTCCCTTACCATACTGTGTGATGAAGGCGATGCAGCTGTCTACGATGATGGGGATATCATTCCTGCTGAGCTGCTGTTCTCTCAGGGTGTTGCCCTTCCCTCCAGCAGCTCTCTGGATGTCTGCGTACCACAGGGAGAAGTCTAACCGACCCATCCCCTGGAGGTGTAGCGTCCTGGGGGAGACATGTCGATACTCAGAAGTGAAGGTTCAGAGAAAATAAACTCACTCTGAATCCGGCTCCAAAAAACTCATTTACATGGTCAGATTAATTTCATTCTGGAAATCCCCCCCTAGCTGAGGGTAGAATTGGTGGGGAATGGAATTTCCAGAGTGACAATAATTTGACAATGTAAATGAGTTTTTAGGCACCAAACTATCCACGATATGTTGACACATGTATAATGACAAAAAGAGAAAAGGCATAAAAACTGAAAACCAACCTTCCTTTTTCAACCAAAACCAGAATTTCCTTCTTCTCATGGTTTTGGTTCTCAGTTACAATACCTAGGAGACAAACACAGAACAAATGGAAGACGGACCAAATCACTCATCAGCAGACAGTTGCTCAAACAAACGGTGCTTGGGGTAGTTAAGGCAGAGAAATGTCCATGACCAAGCTGGCAGTCGGCTTTTTCTTTATAGTCAGATGGGTTTTGAATGACTATAGTACCGCCTTTACTGGCAAACGTCGTGGCCAAACGTCGTGACCAAATGTTTAGAGAACGACAAGTTTTGAGAATGACAGAAATATTAATTTCCACAAAGTCTGCTGCTTCAGTGTCTTTAGATATTTTTTTGTCAGATGTTACTATGGATACTGAAGTATAATTACAAGCATTTCATAAGTATCAAAGGCTTTTATTGACAATTACATGAAGTTAATGCAGAGTCAATATTTGCAGTGTTGACCCTTCTTTTTCAAGACCTCTGCAATCCGTCCTGGCATGCTGTCAATTAACTTCTGGGACACATTGTGACTGATGGCAGCCCATTCTTGCATAATCAATGCTTGGAGTTTGTCAGAATTTGTGGGTTTTTGTTTGTCCACCCGCCTCTTGAGGATTGACCACAAGTTCTCAATGGGATAAAGGTCTGGGGATTTTCCTGGCCATGGACCCAAAATATCAATGTTTTGTTCCCCGAGCCACTTACTTATCACTTATGCCTTATGGCAAGGTGTTCCATCATGCATGAAAAGGCATTGTTCGTCACCAAACTGTTCCTGGATGGTTGGGAGAAGTTGCTCTCGGAGGATGTGTTGGTACCATTCTTTATTCATGGCTGTGTTCTTAGTCAAAATTGTGAGTGAGCCCACTCCATTGGCTGAGAAGCTACCCCACACATGAATGGTCTCAGGATGCTTTACTGTTGGCATGACACAGGACAGATGGTAGCGCTCACCTTGTCTTCTCAGGACAAGCTTTTTTACAGATGCCCCAAACAATCGGAAAGGGGATTCATCAGAGAAAATGACTTTACCCCAGTCCTCAGCAGTACAATCCCTGTACCTTTTGCAGAATATCAGTCTGTTCCTGATGGTTTTCCTGGAGAGAAGTGGCTTCTTTGCTGCCCTTCTTGACACCAGGCCATCGTTCAAAGGTCTTCGCCTCACTGTGCGTGCAGATGCACTCACACCTGCCTGCTGCCATTCCCGAGCAAGCTCTGTACTGGTGGTGCCCCGATCCTGCAGCTGAATCAACTTTAGGAGACGGTCCTGGAGCTTGCTGGACTTCTTTGGGCGCCCTGAAGCCTTCTTCACAACCATTTAACCGCTCTCCTTGAAGTTCTTGATGATCCGGTAAATGGTTGATTTAGCTGCAATCTTACTGGCAGCAATATCCTTGCCTGTGAAGCCCTTTTTGTGAAAAGCGATGATGACGGCACGTGTTTCCTTGCAGGTAACCATGGTTGACAGAGGAAGAACAATGATTCCAAGCACCATCCTCCTTTTGAAGCCTCCAGTCTGTTATTCGAACTCAATTAGCATGACAGAGTGATCTCCAGCCTTGTCCTCGTCAACACTCACACCTGTGTTAACGAGAGAATCACTGACATGATGTCAGCTGATCCTTTTGTGGCAGGGCTGAAATGCAGTGGAAATGTTTTTGGGGGAGATTCAGTTCATTTGCATGGCAAAGAGGGACTTTGCAATTAATTGCAATTCATCTGATCACTCTTCATAGCATTCATAACACATGGAGTATATGCACATTTCCATTGAGGCAGCAGACTTTGTGAAAATATATATTTGTGTCATTCTCAAAACTTTTGGCCGCAACTGTACATTACCACACAGTGCCAGTAAAGCTTTGGTAAGGACAGGAGACTCACTGAGCTCTTGCAGACGTTTAAGGTTGATAATGTCCTCAGCTGCTCCGTCGTTCCCTGGGCAGATGAACAGGTTAGACTTCTGAAGGACAAAATAGCCCTCTTTCCACTGAGAAGGGTCCCGCATGGCCTTGTAACGCAGCACTCCCACCCGCTCAAACTCCCTCGCTAGCAGGCAGTGGCAGCTTAAAGGTGTGGCGGCCTGAGGAAGACAACACAGGAAGTGGTTCAAATACAGGAGGGCACACTGAACAGACACATCCCAGGCTAGTACAGTACATAGACAGTGTTGGTTAGAAAGGAGGGAACACTGAACAGACACATCCCAGGCTAGTACAGTACATAGACAGTGTTGGTTAGAAAGGAGGGCACACTGAACAGACACATCCCAGGCTAGTACAGTACATAGACAGTGTTGGTTAGAAAGGAGGGCACACTTCACTGTAAAGGGGGGGGGGGCTTTATGCAGAGGGACATTACAACGTTGTGAGCTGGAAGAGCTCTAACTACATCAGTAAAGCTGAGAATTGGCCGTATCAGTGTGCAGGCATCGCACTCTTTGGGGATAGAAAGTCATCGCATACCTTTCCGATGGCCTTGACCCAACATTGCAGCGCATCAGGAGTTTCCAATCCAAACTGATAGAGCTTCTCTGAGGACAGGTACAGTTGAAACGTATAGAGGAACCTACAACAACACCCAGGAACATAAGTTAGGTTAGATAAACACTAGTTGGTAGATACCTGTACACTGAGGGGCAGTGATATAACCATTTCATGCAAAATGTACCTTTTCTCCACGTGCGTGTTTGAAAGAGACAGTATGATTGGCCGTCTACATTAGTTACTGTGCCGTGATTGGTCCTCTAACCTGTCGATGAAGCCGTTGTTGTTGCAGGAGTCCGGCCTGCTGACCCCCAGACAGACGATGTCTTTGACGTTGATCTTCAGGCTTGGATCAGGACATCGGTCCGACTCGTAGAACAGAAGAGACCTCTCCACCGTGCACCAGTACTTCTGGAAATCTGGGGGGGGGGGAATAACAGCAAAAATATAAGCCGTTTCTTTCTACAATAGTCTAATGTTGCCGTACTTCATAACCACGCTCATCCCTCGGCTATTAGAGCGAAACAAACGTGAAGAAGCCTGGAAATCGTGGTCCTTTAAATTTTTTTTTACAATTTTTATGATGGGCTCTGTTTTTAAAGAGAAATAAACTACAAGTAACTATGAGTAACTTTCTAAATCACAAAACTCGGTTTTACTGTAGAGACTCCAGCCACTAACAGTGAGTAGTGGATTTCCTAACAGAACAGTATTGGCCCAGTCAGTATTTGGTCGTATAAAGTGCTTTGTTCTCTATAGGCCTTTATGCTGATGTTACTGAGGAGGCAGTATTCCTCTATTCAATCTGTGCCAAGTGGTGTGCTGTTAGCACCTGCCAACGCGCACACACACGCGCGCACGCGCACACACGCCTACCTTCTCTGGTTTTCCTGGATAATGTCCCTTTGTTCATTGAGGCTGACTTGTAGAGGTAGCCGGAGTGCAGCACGGCCTGCATAATCTCATCATACACACCGGGGTCTGAGAAAACAGGGAGGAATAGACGATAAAAATAACTGGTTTTGACACTCCCAAAAAAACACGAGTTGGGATCTAGGCAAACAGGACAAAACATTAAGTCGTACTTCAGAAAGAGTCATGAATAAGCCAGAATAAATGCATTTACAAGATGATGCGTTATAAATGATCAGACGTGAGATGAACGGTTATGAATTGAAAGAGATACTGTTTCAACAGAGATATCTAGTTGTGCTGTTTCAACAGAGATATCTAGTTGTGCTGTTTCAACAGAGATACTGTTTCAACAGAGATATCTAGTTGTGCTGTTTCAACAGAGATACTGTTTCAACAGAGATATCTAGTTGTGCTGTTTCAACAGAGATACTGTTTCAACAGAGATATCTAGTTGTGCTGTTTCAACAGAGATACTGTTTCAACAGAGATATCTAGTTGTGCTGTTTCAACAGAGATGCTGTTTCAACAGAGATATCTAGTTGTGCTGTTTCAACAGAGATACTGTTTCAACAGAGATATCTAGTTGTGCTGTTTCAACAGAGATATCTAGTTGTGCTGTTTCAACAGATACTGTTTCAACAGAGATATCTAGTTGTGCTGTTTCAACAGAGATACTGTTTCAACAGAGATATCTAGTTGTGCTGTTTCAACAGAGATACTGTTTCAACAGAGATATCTAGTTGTGCTGTTTCAACAGAGATACTGTTTCAACAGAGATATCTAGTTGTGCTGTTTCAACAGAGATACTGTTTCAACAGAGATATCTAGTTGTGCTGTTTCAACAGAGATACTGTTTCAACAGAGATATCTAGTTGTGCTGTTTCAACAGAGATACTGTTTCAACAGAGATATCTAGTTGTGCTGTTTCAACAGAGATACTGTTTCAACAGAGATATCTAGTTGTGCTGTTTCAACAGAGATACTGTTTCAACAGAGATATCTAGTTGTGCTGTTTCAACAGAGATACTGTTTCAACAGAGATATCTAGTTGTGCTGTTTCAACAGAGATATTTTACTCCTACAACTCTAGAGGTCAACATGCAGAGGAAGACCAAACTGTTTCATCACAAAAGCTCTGGGTTCTCTATCAAACCATGAACCATGCTGTAATGACTTGAAAGCTTTTTCCAGAGAGCTGCTGAGCACACTACATTGTACTGCACGGTCGCAAAATAGTAACATAATGCACAAAAAGTCCAGCAGGCAAATAAATCCTGTCCCCGGTCTTACCTGAGGTGCCTTGCGGGAGGGAGTATTCCTGAGACAGATGCTTGTCAGATCCATTAGAGGCAGCGAGGCGGGCTCGGAACGCCTCTGCCTCGGTGAAGATCTGGGTGACCGTCTTCAGCAGGTTCTGCTCGGTCACAGCAGTACACAGAACCTGCAGGGTAGAGAGAGAGAGAGAGAGAGAGGAGAGACAGAGAGGGAAGCATTAGAGGACATATTAGGGTGACGCAACACACACACACACACAGACGTACCACTAAAAGTATCCACAGCCACAGGGAGAGGGACATGCAGCCTATATTCCAAGAAGTCCCCTCTCCATTCAACTGGCTCCCTTTCATCTACTCTTTCTAATTGTTTTAGTTTCAAAGCACATTCCATGTCATTGTTGTTGGGATAAATGTCTGGCTGCATGCCAGCTACAGGCAGCTATAGCCGTAACTTGAACCCTAGTATAGCTTACAGGTACTAAAACTACCACCAATAGCATCTAGTCTAAAATGTGTACCCTTACAGAAAAACATGTGAAATTCATGTGTTTTTTCCCGTAAGGGCAGCCAGCTGTGTGTTTTTACTGAGACTGAGCAGACAGCCCTGTGTTTATACTGAGAGACAGAGCAGACAGCCCTGTGTTTATACTGAGAGACAGAGCAGACAGCCCTGTGTTTATACTGAGAGACAGAGCAGACAGCCCTGTGTTTATACTGAGAGACAGAGCAGACAGCCCTGTGTTTATACTGAGAGACAGAGCAGACAGCCGTGTGTTTATACTGAGAGACAGAGCAGACAGCCGTGTGTTTATACTGAGAGACAGAGCAGACAGCCGTGTGTTTATACTGAGAGACAGAGCAGACAGCCCTGTGTTTATACTGAGAGACAGAGCAGACAGCCATGTGTTTATACTGAGAGACAGAGCAGACAGCCATGTGTTTATACTGAGAGACAGAGCAGACAGCCCTGTGTTTATACTGAGAGACAGAGCAGACAGCCCTGTGTTTATACTGAGAGACAGAGCAGACAGCCCTGTGTTTATACTGAGAGACATAGCAGACAGCCGTGTGTTTATACTGAGAGACAGAGCAGACAGCCCTGTGTTTATACTGAGAGACAGAGCAGACAGCCATGTGTTTATACTGAGAGACAGAGCAGACAGCCATGTGTTTATACTGAGAGACAGAGCAGACAGCCCTGTGTTTATACTGAGAGACAGAGCAGACAACCCTGTGTTTATACTGAGAGACAGAGCAGACAGCCGTGTGTTTTTACTGAGACAGAGCAGACAGCCCTGTGTTTATACTAAGAGACAGAGCAGCCAGCCCTGTGTTTATACTAAGAGACAGAGCAGCCAGCCGAGACAGATAGTAATTTAATTATTATTTCATAACAAACTAGAAATGTTCTCCATTCGTACACCTTGTAGACAAATAATAAGGGTTTATGATAAGAATATAGCCTATACAACACACCACATAGGGATGGCAGGTAGCCTGGCGGCTAGGAGCGTTGGGCCAGTAACCAAATGGTTGCTGGATCAAATCCCTGAGCTGACAAGGTAAAAATCGGTCGTTCTGCCCCTGAGCAAGACAGTTAACCCACTGTTCCTCGGGCGCTGTGGATGTCGATTAAGGCAGCCCCCCCCCCCCCTCCTCTCTGATTCAGAGGGGCTGGATTACATGCAGGAAGACACATTTCAGTTGTACATACAACTGACTAGGTATCCCCCTTTCCCCTCGATCCTCTTATAGCAGCTGAACATTTGAAAGCTAAACAATGGTGTTCCTGTACCTTGAGCAGCTCCTCCTGTGTGTTGAAGTTGGGGTGGGGGTGTCGGTAGCGCCCCTCACGGTACTTATGGATGATAAACTCTCTCCGCTGGTCTGGTGTGGCATCATGGTGTAACTCGTCAGCTGGAGATAACCTGGCCGCCCAGAACTCATTGGCTCGGTCGTTCCCCAACATTATGAAGAGCTGACGAACACACAAACACATGACAGTTTCCACAACAAACAAAAAAACACAGAATTATCAGAACTCATGAGGTCCTGACTATATTCACAGTCTATCATCGGACTTTCAACTTAAAAATGTCCAAAACATATTTCAACTCTGTTCCAATATAATGAATTTGTTGGAGGTGAAAATGGTGAGAAGTGCTTGATACACAACAAAACAAACTGATTTTCAGTCTCCCGGAAAATATATTTTTTGCCACTTGACTAAAATAAACGTGAGCATTTCCCCTGACTTTCTCCCTTTGCTTCTCCCTGAAGAAGCCTTCTCGTTCCTCCTCCCTGAAGAACCATTCCCTTTCCTCTCACCTGGACGATCTCGTTGCTCCACACGCTGGTGTCCAGTTTCAGGCTCTGTACTTTAGACACCATAGTCCCCAGACCTCTGTGTTGACCTGCAGGGGAAAGGGGACAAAAGACCTCCATAAATCACTCTCCTGGTACGAGACAGTGTTGGTACTGGTACGAGACAGTGTTGGTACTGGTACGAGACAGTGTTGGTACTGGTACGAGACAGTGTTGGTACGAGACAGTGTTGGTACTGGTACGAGACAGTGTTGGTACTGGTACGAGACAGTGTTGGTACCGGTACGAGACAGTGTTGGTACCGGTACGAGACAGTGTTGGTACCGGTACGAGACAGTGTTGGTACAGTGTTGGTACCGGAGACAGTGTTGGTACCGGTGCGAGACAGTGTTGGTACCGAGACAGTGTTGGAACCGTGCGAGACAGTGTTGGGTACCAGTGTTGGGTACGAGACAGTGTTGGTGGAACCGGTGCGAGAGACAGTGTTGGAACGAGATAGTGTTGGTACTGGTACGAGACAGTGTTGGAACAGTCTGGTACGAGACAGGGTTGGTGCGAGACAGTGTTTGCGAGACAGTGTTGGTGTACGAGACAGTGTTGGAGCGAGACAGTGTTGGTTACGAGATAGTGTTGGTACTGGTACGAGACAGTGTTGGTACTGGTACGAGACAGTCTGGTACGAGACAGTGTTGGTACCGGTACGAGACAGTGTTGGTACTGGTACGAGACAATGTTGGTACTGGTACGAGACAGTGTTGGTACCGGTACGAGACAGTCTGGTACGAGACAGTGTTGGTACCGGTAAGAGACAGTGTTGGTACCGGTACGAGACAGTGTTGGTACCGGTACGAGACAGTGTTGGTACCGGTACGAGACAGTGTTGGTACCGGTACGAGACAGTGTTGGTACCGGTACGAGACAGTGTTGGTACTGGTACGAGACAGTGTTGGTAACAGGACACTCAGGCGCTGCCTCGCTAGAGAGAACCACGACACAGTGAAATTATGTGTGCATTTGAAAAACCTTTCCAGAGCAACATTTCACTTCACCTGGCACAGGTGGGCTTAAACAACACAGGTGAGAATGAAACTGTTGTGGCTCATGACAATGGGCTGATAGACACATGGCCAATAGCTGCCAATGCTAAGTTATCTCAGTCACACTCACCAGATGGGACCCAAATGCAGCTAGGCCCTCTGGCATCAAACTGAAACCCGCCCCACCTATACTGAAGCCCGCCCCACCTATACAATAGTAGGGGAAACGCTGTCTCACCTGCACAGTTCTTACAGATGACAACACAGAGGTTAATAGAGGCCCAGTCAGGGTTGACTGCTTGGCAGTCAGCACAGAGCTTATTAAACCTGTTGGACCAGATCTTCTCAGCCACCTCGTAGTCAGACAGGGTCTCTGCTATGGACTCCTGTACAGCCTCCATCCAGTCCCTCTTATCCCGCTCAGACTCAGCTGTGAAACTACAGGGACAATCAATCAAAAACTCTTCTGGCTCAATCAATCAAACACAATTGTCTCTGTTGTCAGGGATTCAAAAAAACAACAGTGTAGGAAGTTTATTTTACTAGGCAAGTCAGTTAAGAACAAATTCTTATTTTCAATGACGGCCTGGGAACAGTGGGTTAACTGCCTGTTCAGGGGCAGAACGACAGATTAGTACATTGTCAGCTCGGGGGTTTGAACTTGCAACCTTCCGGTTACTAGTCCAACGCTCTAACCACTAGGCTACCCTGCCGCCCGATGCTGGGCCAATTGTGCGCCGCCCTATGGGACTCACGGGTGGAAGTCCGGGAGCCCAGAGTGATGAGGAACAGAATGTATTTGTTGACAAAACTAGAGGAAAAAGGTATACAAGTGTTATTCCCATGTCAGTAAATACGAACCTGAATGTTTTGTAAGGTGTGATGAGGTCAAAGCTCTTTCCTTTGCCGTCTCTAATCGTAGCCCCTCTGGCCTCGATCAGCGTGATTCCAATCCCATTCCTAAAACACTGCTCAGTCTTGTACAGCCAGACCTGCTCTGTGTTGAGGGCCACGTAGACTTTTGACTTGGTCCCTTTGAGCTCCAGAGGACCACTCCTCTGACAGTGGCTGCCAGGACCGAAGCGAGGGCGCCCGAACACGAGCTGTTCCTTCACCCTCCCCTGTAGGGTACTGCACCACTGATGTCTCTGCACTGAGAGCGGACAGGTAGAAAGATAATGGTTGGTTTTACAATTTGTTTTATTTAAAAATAAATAAAACATTTTTTAAAAATGGTACAGAAAATACCAGGTATTTACTATGAAATGATATGAAATGGTAATTACACAATGAGAATATCCTTTTGTATCAGTCAGTTACCAATTGTACCAGAAAACTATCTTTTGATACCAAATCATTTCCTAATAGATAAATACCAGAGGAATCAGTAGCCTAAAATAAAGTCATAAACAATATGTGTTTACTATGAAGATTGTGACAGTAACTGATACCATGTTGATACCATGTTGTCGCTCAGAGACTATTTTTCTCATTTGGGTCATTGGAGTCTCCAGAGAGAAAAGAGGGTTATTGGGTCCAACCTTTGTCCAACATTAAGTTGTTTTCTGCTTGTATAGCTGCATCCCCAATCCTTCACACTTCTTCTATAGCTGCATCCCCAATCCTTCACACTTCTTCTATAGCTGCATCCCCAATCCTTCACACTTCTTCTATAGCTGCATCCCCAATCCTTCTATAGCTGCATCCCCAATCCTTCACACTTCTTCTATAGCTGCATCCCCAATCCTTCACACTTCTTCTATAGCTGCATCCCCAATCCTTCACACTTCTTCTATAGCTGCATCCCCAATCCTTCAGACTTCTTCTATAGCTGCATCCCCAATCCTTCAGACTTCTTCTATAGCTGCATCCCCAATCCTTCACACTTCTTCTATAGCTGCATCCCCAATCCTTCACACTTCTTCTAAAGCTGCATCCCCAATCCTTCACACTTCTTCTATAGCTGCATCCCCAATCCTTCACACTTCTTCTAAAGCTGCATCCCCAATCCTTCACACTTCTTCTATAGCTGCATCCCCAATCCTTCTATAGCTGCATCCCCAATCCTTCTATAGCTGCATCCCCAATCCTTCACACTTCTTCTATAGCTGCATCCCCAATCCTTCTATAGCTGCATCCCCAATCCTTCACACTTCTATAGCTGCATCCCCAATCCTTCACACTTCTTCTATAGCTGCATCCCCAATCCTTCACAATTCTTCTATAGCTGCATCCCCAATCCTTCACACTTCTTCTATAGCTGCATCCCCAATCCTTCACACTTCTTCTATAGCTGCATCCCCAATCCTTCACACTTCTTCTATAGCTGCATCCCCAATCCTTCACACTTCTTCTATAGCTGCATCCCCAATCCTCCTATAGCTGCATCCCCAATCCTTCACACTTCTTCTATAGCTGCATCCCCAATCCTTCACACTTCTTCTATAGCTGCATCCCCAATCCTTCACACTTCTTCTATAGCTGCATCCCCAATCCTTCACACTTCTTCTATAGCTGCATCCCCAATCCTTCACACTTCTTCTATACCTGCATCCCCAATCCTTCACACTTCTTCTATAGCTGCATCCCCAATCCTTCACACTTCTTCTATAGCTGCATCCCCAATCCTTCACACTTCTTCTATACCTGCATCCCCAATCCTTCAAACTTCTTCTAAAGTACGCACACTTGGATTTAATAACACCTATCCAATGCTTTAAAATCCACGATGGGAAATTGGGACAACTAATGTCTGTAGTTGCTTGTGTGTGAGATTTTAATTGCTTGTTGTTGTTGTTGTTAAGTGCTTCGTTTACCTTCGTTATCAGCCCGGAAGACAAACGTCCTGTGACTTGTCACGATCTCAAATTTATTGTCTTTGGCCATGCGGGCCATCTGTATTGCAGCCAGAGGAATCACTCCTTTGGGGTACGGGTCCTTGGGAGACAATAGTAAAGGAGGAGAAATACTGCTAAAGAAACAAATATTGTTATGAACAATGCTGATTATCTCAATCTAAATGTGATACAGTCCGTCATTCAGGAGAAAAAGGAGCCTACCTTTTCACTGCCGAAGTACAGCAGATTTTTGCCATCAAACTTCACATAGCGTTTCTGGAATACATAGTTCCTAGAACGCCAAATACAACAATGATCAGACTGTCATACCACTGCTGTAAAAAAATAAAAAATAAAATATCATATACGAGTTGAAGTTGGAAGTTTACATACACCTCAGCCAAATACCTTTAAACTCAGTTGTTCATTCCTGACATTCAATCCTAGTTAACATTTCCTGTTTTTTGTCAGTTAGGATCACCACTTTATTTTAAGAATGTGAAATGTCAGAATAATAGTAGAGAGAATTATTTATTTCAGCTTTTGTTTTGTTCATAACATTCCCAGTGGAAGTTTACATTACACTCAATTAGTATTTGGTAGCATTGCCTATAAATTGTTTAACTTGGGTCAAACATTTTGTGTAGCCTTCCTCAAGCTTCCCACAATAAGTTGGGTGAATATTGGCCCATTCCTCCTGACAGAGCTGGTGTAACTGAGTCAGGTTTGTGGGCCTCCTTGCTCACACACTCTTTTTCAGTTCTGCCCACACATTTTCTATAGGATTGAGGTCTTTGTAATGGCCACTCCAATACCTTGACTTTGTTGTCCTTAAGCCATTTTGCCACAACTTTGGAAGTATGCTTGGGGTCATAGTCCATTTGGAAGACCCATTTGCGACCAAGCTTTAACTGATGCCTTGAGATGTTGCTTCAATATATCCTGTCTCATGATGCCATCTATTTTGTGAAGTGCACCAGTCCCTCCTGCAGCAAAGCACCCCTACAACATGATGCTGCCACCCCCATGATTCACAGTTGGGATGGTGTTCTTTGGCTTGCAAGCCTCCCCCTTTTTTTCCAAACATAACAACGGTCATTATGGCCAAACAGTTCTATTGTTGTTTCATCAGACCAGAGGACATTTCTCCAAAAAGTACGATCTTTGTCCCCATGTGCAGTTGCAAATTAGAGCAGTGGCTTCTCCTTGCTGAGCGGCCTTTCAGGTTATGTCGATATAGGACTCGTTTTACTGTGCATATACATACTTTTGTGCCCCTTCCTTCCAGCATCTTCATAAGGTCCTTTACTGTTGCTCTGGGATTGATTTGCTCTTTTCGCCCCAAAGTACATTCATTTCTAGGAGACAGAATGCGTCTCCTTCCTGAGCGGTATGATGGCTGCGTGGTCCCATGGTGATTATACTTGCGTACAATTGTTTGTACAGATGAACATGGTACCTTCAGGCGTTTGGAAATTACTGAACCAGACTTGTGGAGGTCTACAATTTTTTTCTAAGGTCTTGGCTGATTTATTTTGAATTTTCCCTTGATGTCAAGCAAAGAGGCACTGAGTTTGAAGGTAGGCCTTGAAATAAATCCACAGGTACACCTCCAATTGACTCAAATGAGTCAATTAGCCTATCAGAAGCTTCTAAAGCCATGACATAATTTTCTGAAATTTTACAAGCTGTTTCAGTCAACTTAGTGTATGTAAACTTCTGACCCACTGGAATTGTGATACAGTGAATTAGAAGTAAAATAAACTGTCTGTAAACAACTGTTGGAAAAATTACTTTAAGTCATGCACAAAGGAGATGTCCTAACCGACTTGCCAAAACTACAGTTTAACGAATGGTTGAAAAACAAGTTTTAATGACTCCAACCTAAGTGTATGTAAACTTTGACTTCAACTGTATATATAAAATAATAAGCAGAGCTCAGTTGAGATATTAACTGTTTATCATTTAACAAGAAACACAAAAACAGAGAAGCACAGTGGGAAAAGGGGGGAAAAAGACACGAAGCAGATGCTTTCAGAAAGTAGTCACACCCCTGAGGCTATACTTTGTAGAAGCACCGTTGCCAGAGATTACAGCTGTGAGTCTTTCTGGGTAACATGCTGACTACATCGGGCATGCGTGCATGTTGATTCTGTCCACCCACACGCGATCAGGACACGCATGTTGATTCTGTCCACCCACACGCGATCAGGACACGCATGTTGATTCTGTCCACCCACACGCCATCAGGACACGCATGTTGATTCTGTCCACCCACACGCGATCAGGACACGCATGTTGAAATATCAAAACAAACTCTGAACCAACTATATTAATTTGGGGACAGGACTAAAATCAGTAAACATTCATGCCAATTTAGCTAGCTAGCTCGCTTGCTGTTGCTAGCTAATTTGTCCTGGGATATAAACATTGGTTTGTTATTTCACCTGAAATGCACAAGTTCCTCTACTAATGAATTCACAGATAAAAAGGTCAACCTTGTTTGTTTGTCATCTCTCCTCCTTCATGATTCTTCTTGTTCAGCCTTTATATGGCGGTTGGCAACCAACATTAAAAGGTGCTTTACCACCACCAACTGGAATGGAGTGTACACCTCAGTTCACCTTTCAATCACCCACATGGGTATATGCTCCTAAAAACCAATGAGGAGGTTGGAGAAATGGTACTTGCAGTGCGTCAAGCATCACTAATAGAACCAAGTCCTATTTTTTAGCACCTGGTTATGCAGACGCTCGTTGCCGTGGGTGAGCAGTGTTGATTATTTAATAACATGTATATTGTGCAGCGCTCGCACACTTAACGTGAGCTGTGTGGTTGGCATGTAAGATCTTTGCACACCTGGATTGTACAATATTTGCACACTATTCTTTTTTAAAATTCTTCAATCTCTGTCAAGTGGGTTGTTGATCATTGCTAGACAGACATTTTCAAATTCTTGCCATAGATTTTCAAGACGATTTAAGTCATAACTGTAACTAGGCCTCTCAGGAACATGCCATGTTGTCTTGATAAACAACTCCAGTGTATATTTGGCGATGTGTTTTAGGTTATTGTCCTGCTGAAAGGTGAATTTGTCTCCCAGTGTCTGTTAGAAAGCAAACAACCAGGTTTGGCTCTGGGATTTTGCATAGCTCTATACTGTTTCTTTATTCATCCTGAAAAACTCCCTAGTCCTTGACGATGCAAGCATATCCAGAACGTAATGCAGCCACCACTAAACTTGAAAATATGAAGATTGGTACTCAGTGATGTGTTGTTGGTGTAGGATTTGCCCCAAACACTTTGTATTCAGGACATAAGTAAAAATGTGTAATTAAAAAAAACCTTTAAGTGCCTTATTGCAAACAGGATACTTATTTTGGAATATTTTTTATTCTTTAAAAGATTCCTTCTTTTCACTCTGTCATTTAGGTTAGTATTGTGGAGTGACTACAATGTTGTTGATCCATCCTCAGTTGTCTCCTGTCACAGCCATTAAACTCTGTAACTGTTTTAAAGTCACCGTTGGCCTCATGGTGAAATCCCTTGAGCAGTTTCCTTCCTCTCCGGCAACTGAGTTAAGAAGGACGCCTGTATCTTTGTAGTGACTGGGTGTATTGATACATCATCCAGAGTGTAATTAATAACTTCACCATGCTCAAAAGGGATATATTATTTATTTTGAGCCATCTACCAATAGGTGCCCTTCTTAGCGAGGCATGGAAAACCTCCCTGGACTTTTTGGTTGAATTTGTGTTTGAAATTCATCGCTCAACTGAGGGACCCTACAGATAATTGTATGTGGTGTAAAGCGATGAGGTAGTCATTCAAATCATGTTAAACACTATTATTGCACACAGAGTGAGTCCATGCAACTTATCATGTGACTTGTTAAGCACATTTTTACTCCTGAACTTATTTAGGCTTGTCATAACAAAGGGGTTTAATACTTATTGACTCAAAAACGAGAAGTTGAAATGTCTTAAGTAAAAAAGTAAACATTTCTAAAAACACAATTCCACTTTGACACCATGAGGTATTGTGTGTAGGCCAGTGACACAAAATCTCAATTTAATTACATTTTAAATTCAGTCTGTAACACAACAAAATGTAAAGGCGTGTGAGCAACTTTCTCTCTAAACTGGGACTGCCGCACAGAAGAAATATCAGCCTTGCAGAGAGAAACACCAGATTCAACTTCCTTGAACTTTCTATCCCCATTAGTTAAGACTATACATGTTCAGTCACCTCCTTGTCTGAAGGACAAGTGGATAAACAGGTTAATGTGAAGCCCTGCATGTTGATTTCTAAAGTCTGATGGAATGTAGACCTACATTGAACACCACACATTTGCTGCTACTGTAGTCTGAATGATAGAACAGCTAATTCCATGTTAAAATGTTATGGGATGCATTTTCTCCATTGTTTTTGATGGCCAACATTATAATCAAATAGCCACAGTGACCACCTGACCACTGTTAACACTAACTTAAAGTGGGTACAGCCTCAAGTGTTCACAGTAAACGTGCGCAGGAAGTTGCACAGAATTGTCATTAACATTCAGGTTTGTGCTCAGCAGACCAGAAATGTGCTCAGCGATGATTTTCGTTTTTTTAAGCGAACATCAGTTGAGAATACTTTCTGAGGGTATATATATATATATATATATATATATATATATATATATATATATATATATATATATATATATATATATATATATATATATATTCATTATATGCATATGAACCTTTTAGCATTTAGCAAGAAACACAAGAAGACTGTAGAAACACAGTGGGGAAGAAGAAGTGAGAGACACACCGGTTTGAGAAGACAGGCACGAGGCAGAGACAGTTCCTCAGAAGGGAGGAGAAGACGGAGGAAGGCAAGGAGGACCAGGACCCGGACCAGGACCAGGACCCGGACCAGGACCCGGACCCGGACCAGGACCCGGCATACCCTTGTGGTGATAGCTTATCCAGCCAGCCACAGATGATGGGTTCAGTCTGCTCGGAGAGAGAGGTGTAGCTGGCGTAGGGGGATATCGTCTGGTCCTCATCCGGCTCCGAGGGGTACAGGTTGGGGGGTAAGGAGAGGCAGAGAGGGGGTGGTGCCGCCTCTCCTACTGTGCTGTAGCCCTGGGACTCACTGTGGAGGGCGTGGGACAGACGTTTGGCCCAGGAGAGTTTGGGTGTCCTGCATTGTAAAAACAGTCTCTGTAACTGATTGATGCATTTGTAATCATCTTGACTCCAGCCGCTTTAGGTTTCTCTAAGTGTGAAAATACGGCAGCAGGTGCCAACATTGGATTGAAAAGATGGAGCGCAAATAACATTTGAAATCTACAGCAGACTATTTTCTCTCTATGGCTGTAGTCAGAGTTGTGTGAGAAGATGTTTAAAATTGGCAAGCCAGTAGCCTTATCCACTCCTCTAGACACAATAATCTTACCCATGATCCTCTCCGTGTTTCTCTTCCACCGCTCTTGTCGTTCCTGTCTTTCCTTCACATCTGGTCCTTTCCGCCTTTGACAACACAACATGGATAACACATTCATCAATGTCAGGAGAGCCAAAGTGACCACAAACACAATATAACTCTGATGGGTTCTTGTAACCTGATAACAGACCCAGGTCCCAAATGGCACCCTATTCTCTACTAGGGGCCCATAGTGCCATTTCCGACACCATTTGATGTTTCCTGGAAAGCCTATAGGGTTCTGGTCTTAAAGTAGTGCACTACATAGGGAATAGGGTGCCATTTGGTACGCATGCTCAAGAGGCCCAGTCTCACCTCAGAGTGCTGCAGTGGTCGTCTGGTCTGGAAGACCGTTTCACAGTAGGGACTGATCTCCTCCTCTGGGTCCTCCATGGGGACTGTGGTGGAGGAAGAAATGACATATTATAAGCTTTGTTATAAGTCAATGCATGCCTATAGTATAGAAAACCGTGTAGTGTAGAAAACCAATCCCTCTCCTGAACACTAACTCAAGCCCCTCTAACTGTGGAAACAAATAGCCTACCTGCCCCCTCAACTCTGCCTGACCCTGCAGAGGCGGGGGATTGGTCCCCATTGTTTACACCTCTGGACCACTCCAATTACATGCTACACACAGTGACCTCTGATTGGGACATTTGACCGCCCATTCCCCACCTTTGACCCTGCCCACCTGCATCTCCCCAGGGCATCTGTCCAATAGGCAGGTGGGACCGGAACAAGTATAAAAGCAGAGTCCAGCCCAGTCTGGGCTCAGTCTTCAACAAGCAGTGGCAGAGTGAGGAGCATAAACCTCTGTCAGGCACATCAACAGCTGGGCCACAAAGCCATGGTCCATTTCTCCTGTAGCCCTGAGCTCTCCAATCACACTCTAGCATTAGGGCACCACTGACCAACAAAACTATCACTAAAACACTTCCACCTAGTCCACTTCCTGTTTGCAGTGTCTGTGTCGGTCTTGTGTGTGGCCATAAAAGTGTGGCTTGTGTCCCTGTCTCCTACTGGTCATTTCCGTCCTCTTACCGGGACGTCTTGACAGTTATATCTAAACCAGCATCTCTATTGAAGACCACCATGCTCTTTTTCAACCAGCTGTAAAGAATTTAAACTGGATACTAAAGTTTAAGCGAAAAGTAAAGTTTGAGCGATGCAAAGTGTTACCAATTTCTTCAATAACCTTGATTTTAAAAAACAGGTCAAAGGTCATTTATAGGGCTAAACGGTACACAGTTATAAGGTCTAACTAAACCAGCTGTCAGGTTACTTTCAGAAAGTGATGGGTACACTTACCTCCGTGGGACGATTCACGACAGTTGTTATTTAAAGTGCTGCAGACACACAAAACAAAACATTAGCTACACAAAACAATACTCTCTTTCGAAGTAGGTCTACATTTCTACCTTATAGGAAAATGATATTGAAGTCAGACGTTGACCTACCCATTTCCTTCAGGAGAGGTGTGGATCTCTGGCCGTGGTGGTGTTTGAGGAGCGTTGCAGGGAATCCGTCCACTACTAGCTGCCGTGCCAGGTGTAGTGCCACAGTAGATCTCATTGGAGACCATCTCCATCGGAGAGCCGGGAGGGGAAGTGGTCGAAGAGGGGAATCCAGTGTCGTCATAGTTACAAGGGGATGAGGGAGGTGGGGTTGTCAGGCACTGGTCCTGGTTTTGTTCAGTCCTTCCACCAGATGACGGTGGTGTGGATGTAGGTCCCCTAAACATGGCTGGAGGGGTACCTCGGTTCAGCCGAGGGGGAACAGGGGGCTGGGGACCTCCAGAGTCTGAGGAGTTACTCAGCCTCCTCTCTCTCAGGCTTAGGCTGTGTCTCAGGGTAGGGGTAGGGGCAGGGTTAGGGGTAGGGGTAGGGGTAGGGGTAGGGGCAGGGTTAGGGGCAGGGTTAGGGGTAGGCCCCACCATCACTGTGTCAGTGTTAAATTCACCTGAAGCCAAACCTTCCAATATGGTGAAACAGAGAGATTCCTGAGACGGTTTCCTGGTTAGGGTCAGAACATGAGGATCTGGTGATGTCGGTGGTATGGGACAGGAGAGAAACCGGGCGGGTTCTGTTTTGCGTCTGTAAAACACTGTTCTAGGTTTTGGAACCGGTTTTATGACAACATTCCCATTGTACTGTTGCTGCTGTTCTGACCCAGAGTTCATCAACATGGATGGAATGTTAGGAACAGAATTATTCCGGAACGCTTCAAACGGAATGGCCCCAGTTCCGCCCCCTTGGTCAGACCTCGGCCCTCCTGATTGGATGGGTGTGGAATTAATGTCAGACTCAGACTGACAACGGTCCAATAAGGGCTCCAAGGGCTCTGATGTCAACTGATTCTGATTGGTAGCCCTCTGAATGTGCTGGACCAGCCTCAGTATTCTCTTCCTGTGTCCGGTGGCAGTTACACCCAGCTGGATAAGAGCTCCATTGTCTAGGTGGCTGAGGTCCCTGGCCAAGAGGAAGCCAGACTGGCGGAAGGTCTTCAGGTATCGCTCCAGGTGGATCTCAGCCAACAGGGTCTCAACGTCCGTGTTTCCATCTATTGTTGCCATAACAACGTACATACATGGGCTTGGAGGGGGCCTTCAGCTGCTGTGGTCAAGACGAAGGCCATCGTGGATCTACACAGGGAGACTCCAATCCATCTGAAATGGAACACATTATTAAGAACTAGATAATAATATAATTCATGTTGAGTTAGTGTTCCATCTGGTCCATTGGTCTGATAAGAGAACTAAATTCACTTACATCCCCTTACTATAAATCAAATGAAAGTGTATTCGTCACGTGCACAGGCTATAGCGTGTGTAATCGGTACAGTGAAATGCTTACAGAGTAACACCGTAAACGCTGAACATGGAACATGCAGAGTAACTGTAAAACACTGTTAGACTCTAGCTTGAAATGTACTGATTCATGTTACCCTACAAGAACTCAATTCATTTACATGTAAACGGAATGTAGTGGGGCAAAAAAGTATTTAGTCAGCCACCAATTGTGCAAGTTCTCCCACTTAAAAAGATGAGGCCTGTAATTTTCATCATAGGTCCACTTCAACTATGACAGACAAAATGAGGGAAAAAATCCAGAAAATCACATTGTATGATTTTTAATGACTTCATTTGCAAATTATAGTGGAAAATAAGTATTTGGTCACCTACAAACAAGCAAGATTTCTGGCTCTCACAGACCTGTAACTTCTATGGGGTTGAGATCTGGAGACTAGCTAGGCCACTCCACGACCTTGAAATGCTTCTTATGAAGCCACTCCTTCGTTGCGCGAGCGGTGTGTTTGGGATCATTGTCATGCTGAAAGACCCAGCCACGTTTAATCTTCAATGCCCTTTCTGATGGAAGGAGGTTTTCACTCAAAATCTCACGGTACACGGTCCCGTTCATTCTTTCCTTTACACGGATCAGTCGTCCTGGTCCCTTTGCAGAAAAACAGCCCCAAAGCATGATGTTTCCACCCCTATGCTTCACAGTAGGTATGGTGTTCTTTGGATGCAACTCAGCATTCTTTGTCCTCCAAACACGACGAGTTGAGTTTTTACCAAAAACTTATATTTTGGTTTCATCTGACCATATGACATTCTCCCAATCTTCTTCTGGATCATCCAAATGCTCTCTAGCAAACTTCAGACAGGCCTGGACATCTACTGGCTTAAGCAGGGGGACACGTCTGGCACTGCAGGATTTGAGTCACTAGCGGCGTAGTGTGTTACTGATGGTAGGCTTTGTTACTTTGGTCCCAGCTCTCTGCAGGTCATTCACTAGGTCCCCCCGTGTGGTTCTGGGATTTTTGCTCACCGTTCTTGTGATCATTTTGACCCCACGGGGTGAGATCGGGCGGGAGATTAGCAGTGGTCTTGTATGTCTTCCATTTCCTAATAATTGCTCCCACAGTTGATTTCTTCAAACCAAGCTGCTTACCTATTGCAGATTCAGTCTTCCCAGCCTGGTGCAGGTCTATAATTTGGTTTCTGGTGTCCTTTGACAGCTCTTTGGTCTTGGCCATAGTGGAGTTTGGAGTGGGACTGTTTGATGTTGTGGACAGGTGTCTTTTACACTGATAACAAGTTCAAACAGGTGCCATTAATACAGGTAACGAGTGGAGGACAGAGGAGCCTCTTAAAGAAGAAGTTACAGGTCTGTGAGAGCCAGAAATCTTGCTTATTTGTAGGTGACCAAATACTTATTTTCCACCATAATTTGCAAATAAATTCATAAAAAATCCTACAATGTGATATTTTGGATTTTTTTTTCTCATTTTGTCTGTCATAGTTTAATTGTACCTATGATGAAAATTACAGGCCTCTCATCTTTTTAAGTGGGAGAACTTGCACAATTGGTGGCTGACTAAATACTTTTTTGCCCCACTGTACGTGTTGGGGTCAATGAGGGGTAGATGGGAACTAGGAATATGGAAAGTTCCAAAGAGCAGAAGCTTCATATTCTGCTCCATGTTTCTGAGGAGAGAGGTGAAAGGCAATAGTCAGTCTCTGATAAGGCAGGCCGGCTGTGGAACTGAGGAGGAGTGCGTCTCGAGGTTAAATCAACAGATGAAGTGAGAAGAAACCTCTGGGGAGGGGGGCCACGCCCACAACTGTAGTACTCTCCAACACATACAGGCCACGCCCACAACGGTTACAGTAACAGGGCTGTGACTACACCAGCGAGAGGAACCAATTAAATTCCTACCTAGCAACAGAGATGTATTGGTTGTCTAGATGTGTAAAGGAGTTGACTCCGCCCAGTAGAGGGTATAAATACATGCTCTTGTGTCATCATGTCTTTTTGTCTTTGCAGCTGTATGACCCAGTGGGTGAATAAAATTGATTTTATTTTCTACCTAGTTTGTTCAGAACCTAACAATACTGAACATGTAACATGCAGAGTAACACAGTAGACATAACTGAACTGTTATTAATAGCATGTTAACTTCCAGCAGTGTGTGTGTATATATATATGGCTATATTGATCACATTTTGGTTTATTGACACATTTATGACCACTTGGTATGTAGAGACACCATCAGACCAGGGGGATACGACACCATCAGACCAGGGGGATACGACAGCATCAGACCAGGGGGATACGACAGCATCAGACCAGGGGGATACGACAGCATCAGACCAGGGGGATACGACAGCATCAGACCAGGGGGATACGACAGCATCAGACCAGGGGGGGATCAGACCGACAGCATCAGACCAGGGGATACGACAGCATCAGACCAGGGGATACGACAGCATCAGACCAGGGGATACGACAGCATCAGACCAGGGGATACGACAGCATCAGACCAGGGGGATACGACAGCATCAGACCAGGGGGATACGACAGCATCAGACCAGGGGGATACGACAGCATCAGACCAGGGGGATACGACAGCATCAGACCAGGGGGATACGACAGCATCAGACCAGGGGGATACGACAGCATCAGACCAGGGGGATACGACAGCATCAGACCAGGGGGATACGACAGCATCAGACCAGGGGGATACGACAGCATCAGACCAGGGGATACGACAGCATCAGACCAGGGGGATACGACACCATCAGACCAGGGGGATACGACACCATCAGACCAGGGGGATACGACACCATCAGACCAGGGGGATACGACACCATCAGACCAGGGGGATACGACAGCATCAGACCAGGGGGATACGACACCATCTGACCAGGGGGATACGACAGCATCAGACCAGGGGGATACGACAGCATCAGACCAGGGGGATACGACACCATCAGACCAGGGAAGGAAGAAGTAGGGGGATACGACACCATCAGACCAGGGGGATACGACAGCATCAGACCAGGGAAGGAAGAAGTAGGGGGATACGACACCATCAGACCAGGGGGATACGACAGCATCAGACCAGGGGGATACGACACCATCAGACCAGGGAAGGAAGAATGCAATAGGTTCATAGACAGAACACGGAGACATGAGAGAAATCGAATAAGGTAACAAAATGTGAAAACTGCAATTATTTGATGAATTCTGAATTCTATTGAAGGTGTGTACCATTTAATTCACGACAACGCACCATTTCAAGTGTGTTTTTATTCAACATTAATTCAATGATAAGTTTTACAAATGAATGGAGAAATAGAGTATCCAGGGATACAACAGCCTGCAGCTAGGGAGAGGTATGTCAGGGTTTGGGGCTCTTTGAAAGCCTTGGTAGAAACACTTCCTGAGAAAGCTTGGAATGCGTTAAGTTTTAATGTCTACTTTTCCCTGGCTGGTGTGTGTGTTAGATCTGGGTTCAAATACTATTTGAAATCGTTCAAATACCTTGACCATTTGCTCTAGCCTGCCTGGAGTCCCATAATGGGTAGGATTTGCAGTTATGGGACTATTCTATTGGTTTATTACGCTAAACATGCTCAATCAAGCACAGATAAAGTATTTGCAAAGATTTAAAATAGTATTTGGACCCAGGTTTGGAGTGAGTGTCCCTGTGGGTGACTCAGCTTGAGAACCCAGTCAGTACTAAAGAGAATCTCAAGGCTGACTGGGGCAGTTTGCCAGCCTCGTGAGGGGGAGGCACACAGCACAACACATCACACACATTCTAATAGGAGTTTAAGATAGATAATAGTATTTTAATAAAACCCTTGGACAGATTAAGACAGATCGTATTTAATTAGTTATGGGCACCAGATCAGAATGTAAAGTCTTCCTACAGAACTACAGTTGGCTGTAGGAACTCTTTGAACTAAAGTGTAGTTCTACTTTAACAATTAGAGTACAGTCCGATGGCAGCCATACACGTATCATTTACACACTACTGAGCCGAGCAGAGCTGTACTCAGCTGGCCATGTTATGCATCCAGTCAAGTTTGGGTTTGACACAATAGTGTGAAAAAGGGTGATATCTAACCCATAAACAGTGAGGAAGGAGAACTAGTCCTTCAGCATGTAGGAAGGCCGCAGGGGAATGGGAGGAAAGCTGCTGAAATGGGTCTGAGTCACGTCCTTCTCTTCCTCGGTCTCCACTCTGTAGGTTAACCTTTGCCTCCAGCCCACTGATACCCACAGAGAAACACAGGACTCCGGTTGTGTGCTGAGAGCAGACCTGGGTTCAAATACTATTTGAAATCTTTTAACTACGTTGAGCATTTTCTCTAGCCTGCTTCGAGAACCAGATGGACAGAGTTTACAGTTTTGGGACTGTTTTCCTGGTCCATTTAGCCAGTCAATCTCAATCAAGTACAGATGAAGCATTTCAAATTCTTTAAAAAAAATTGTATTTGAACCCAGGTCTGGCAGGAAACCTATGAAAAGGACTGATAACATGTGACATGAGGGAGAGCGGGAGATGGGTGACAGGATATTGTCCCTCCCATCCCACTTCCCACTGCAGAAGGCATTCAGATAAATACCTGGCCGGGACGGAATGGCAACATGCCTGCTGTTTCAGCCTGACATCATTATTAACATGCAGTAGATGTAGATCTATCAATTTCACCAGATGAAAACTACTGTACCACATTAAAACTACCAACAAAATGGATGTGTGACATACCAATGTAACACCAAGAGCACAACTTCTGCTTTGGTTGTTGAATGCAAGTCATAACAGAGGAAGTGATGCGTTGAATGTTGTCTGGTTGAGCTGCAGGCGCACAGCTAGAACACCCATGCATACCCCACAAGACATGCCACAAGAGGTCTCTCTTCACAGTCCCCAAGTCCAGAACAGACTATCGGAGGCACAGAACTCTATTCCACATCACGTAAAATAGCAAGTTTATAAGATTAGACAAAACAAATAACAAAAAAGGATACAAATACCCCTTATGGAACAGCGAAGACTGTGAAGAGACACACACACAGGTCCATACATACACACATGTATTTAGTACTGTAGATATGTGGTGGTGGTGGAGTAGGGGCCTGAGGGAGCAGTGTATTGTAAAATCTGTGAATGTATTGTTATGTTTTTAAAACTGTATGAACTGCCTTCATTTTATTCCTTTATTTACTCCTTTTATTCTTTGTCCCCAACGGTCTAGGCGACCAGTTTTGATAGCCTTTAGCCGTACCCTCATACTACTCCTCCTCTGTTCCGCGGGTGATGTGGAGGTAAACCCAGGCCCTGCATGTCCCCAGGCACCCTCATTTGTTGACTTCTGTGATCAAAAAAGCCTTGGTTTCATGCATGTTAACATCAGAAGCCTCCTCCCTAAGTTTGATTTACTCACTGCTTTAGCACACTCCACCAACCCTGATGTCCTTGCCTTGTCTGAATCCTGGTTTAGGAAGGCCACCAACAATTCTGAGATTTCCATACCCAGATATAACATTTTCCGTCAAGATAGAACTGTCAAAGGGGGAGGAGTTGCAGTCTACTGCAGAGATAGCCTGCAAAGTAATGTCATACTTTCCAGGTCCATACCCAAACAATTCGAACTACTAATTCTAAAAATGTCTCTCTCCAGAAATAAGTCTCTCACTGTTGCTGCCTGCTACCGACCACCCTCAGCTCCCAGCTGTGCCCTGGACACCATTTGTGAATTGATCGCCCCCCATCTAGCTTCAGAGTTTGTTCTGTTAGGTGACCGAAACTGGGATATGCTTAACACCCCAGCAGTCCACAATCTAAGCTAGATGCCCTCAATCTCACACAAATCATCAAGGAACCCACCAGGTACAACCCTAAATCTGTAAACAAGGGCACCCTCATAGACGTTATCCTGACCAACTGGCCCTCCAAATACACCTCCACTGTCTTCAACCAGGATCTCAGCGATCACTGCCTCATTGCCTTTATCCGCTATGGGTCCGCAGTCAAACGACCACCCCTCATCACTGTCAAACACTCCCTAAAACACTTCTGCGAGCAGGCCTTTCTAATTGACCTGGCCCGGGTATCCTGGAAGGATATTGACCTCATCCAGTCAGTTGAGGATGCCTGGTCATTTTTAAAAGTAACTTCCTCACCATCTTAGATAAGCATGCTCCGTTCATAAAATGCAGAACTAAGAACAGATATAGCCTTTGGTTCACTCCAGACCTGACTGCCATCGACCAGCACAAAAACATCCTGTGGCGGACTGCAATAGCATCGAATAGTCCCCGCGATATGCAACTGTTCAGGGAAGTCAGGAACTAATACACACAGTCAGTCAGGAAAGCAAAGGCCAGCTTTTTCAAGCAGAAGTTTGCATCCTGTAGCTCTAACTCCAAAAGGTTCTGGGACACTTAAAGTCCATGGAGATCAAGAGCACCTCCTCCCAGCTGCCCACTGCACTGAGGCTAGGTAACACGGTCACCACCGATAAATCCATGATAATCAAAAACTTCAACAAGCATTTTTCAACGGCTGGCCATGCCTTCCTCCTGGCTACTCCAACCTCGGCCAACAGCTCCGCCCCCCTGCAGCTACTCGCTCAAGCCTCCCCAGCTTCTCCTTTACCCAAATCCAGATAGCAGATGTTCTGAAAGAGCTGCACGACCTGGACCTGTACAAATCAGCTAGGCTTGACAATCTGGACCCTCTATTTCTGAAACTATCCGCCGACATTGTCACAACCCCTATTACCAGCCTGTTCAACCTCTCTTTCATATCATCTGAGATCCCCAAGTATTGGAAAGATGCCGCAGTCATCCCCCTCTTCAAAGGGGGAGACACCCTGGACACAAACTGTTACAGACCTATATCCACCCTGCCCTGCCTATCTAAGGTCTTCGAATGCCAAGTCAACAAACAGATCACTGACCATCTCGAATCCCACCGTACCTTCTCCGCTGTGCAATCTCGCTTCCGAGCCAGTCACGGGTGCACCTCAGCCACGCTCAAGGTACTTGTCAGGATTTGGCCAGGGTTGTTCCGGTTTTTGGTCACTAGATGCCCCCATTGTGCCTTTTGACCTTTTGTTTTCCCTTGATTCCCATTATTATTTGCACCTGTGCCTCGTTTCCCCTGATTGTATTTAAACCCTTTGTTTTCCTCTGTTCTTTGCTCTGTGTTTGTATGTTAGCACCCAGCCCTAGTACTCTGAGAACTCTTGTTGATCCCGGTGGACTCTCTTGTGGAATTCTGTTTTTTGTTCTTGTTTGTTTGTTTTTTGAGTATCTTTTGAGGCTTTTTGTGCTTTACCTTCCACCTTGTGGATTTACCTTTTTTGTCTTGGAGGATTACCTTTGTTCTTGTAGGATTCCTTTTGAGGTTGTGGAGTTACATGTTTTCCTGAAGAACTTCATTTTTTACTTCATTAAATACACCGTCTCAAGTACTGCTGTGTCTGCCTCATCTTCTGGGTTCTGCCGACTATTCGTGGCTCAGTTGGTTAAGTGACTGTTTCTCACTCCGGAGACCCGGGTTCATAACTGGGTCCTGACAGTACTAAACAATATCATAACTGCCATTGATAAAAGACAGTACTGTGCAGCAGTCTTCATCGACCTGGCCAAGGCTTTCGACTCTGTCAATCACCATATTCTTATCGGCAGATTCAGTAGCCTCGGATTTTTCTAATGACTGCCTCGCCTGGTTCACCAACTACTTTGCAGACAGAGTTTAGTGTGTCAAATCGGAGGGCATGTTGTCCGGTCCTCTGGCAGTCTCTATGGGGGTGCCACAGGGTTCAATTATCGGGCGGACTCTTATCTCTGTATATATATATATCAATGATGTTGCTCTTGCTGCAGGTGATTCTTTGATCCACCTCTACGCAGACGACACCATTCTGTATACTTCTGGCTCTTCCTTGGACACTGTGCTATCTAACCTCCAAACGAACTTCAATGCCATACAACACTCCTTCCATGGCCTCCAACTGCTCTTAAAACGCTAGTAAAACCAAATGCATACTTTTCAACCGTTCGCTGCCTGCACCCGCACGCCCGACTAGCATCACCACCCTGGATGGTTCCGACCTAGAATATGTGGACATCTATAAGTACCTAGGTGTCTGGCTAGATTGTAAACTCTCCTTCCAGACTCATATCAAACATCTCCAATCTAAAATCAAATCTAGCGTTAGCTTTCTATTCCGCAACAAAGCCTCCTTCACTCACGCCGCCAAACTTACCCTAGTAAAACTGACTATCCTACAGATCCTCGACTTCGGCGATGTCATCTACAAAATAGGTTCCAATACTCTACTCAGCAAATTGGATGCAGTTTATCACAGTGCCATCCGTTTTGTTACTAAAGCACCTTATACCACCCACCACTGCGACCTGCATGCTCTAGTCGGCTGGCCTTCGCTACATATTCGTCACCAGACCCACTGGCTCCAGGTCATCTACAAGTCCATGCTAGGTAAAGCTCTGCCTTATCTCAGTTCACTGGTCACGATGGTAACACCCATCCGTAGCACGCGCTCCAGCAGGTGTATCTCACTGATCATCTCTAAAGCAAACACCTCATTTGGCCGCCTTTCCTTCCAGTTCTCTGCTGCCTGTTACTGGAACGAATTGCAAAATTAGCTGAAGTTGGAGACTTCTATCTCTCTCACCAACTTTAAACATCTGCTATCTGAGCAGCTAACTGATCGCTGCAGCTGTACATAGTCAATCGGTAAATTGCTCTTTTGCACACCAGTATCTCTACCTGCACATGACCATCTGATCATTTATCACTCCAGTGTTAATCTGCAAAATTGTAATTATTCGCCTACCTCCTCATGCCTTTTGCACACAATATATATAGACTCTTTTTTTATTTTTCTACTGTGTTATTGACTTGTTAATTGCTTACTCCATGTGTAACTCTGTGTTGTTGTCTGTTCACACTGCTATGTTTTATCTTGGCCAGGTCGCAGTTGTAAATGAGTACTTGTTCTCAACTAGCCTACCTGGTTAAATAAAGGTGAAATAAAATTTAAATCAATACATTTTTTGCTGGAACCCAGAGGAAGAGTAGCTGCTGCCTTGGCAGGAACTAATGGGGATCCATAATAAACCCCAGGAAGAGTAGCTGCTTCCTTGGCAGGAACTAATGGGGATCCATAATAGACCCCAGGAAGAGTAGCTGCTTCCTGGGCAGGAACTAATGGGGATCCATAGAAGACCCCAGGAAGAGTAGCTGCTGCCTTGGCAGGAACTAATGGGGATCCATGATAATCCCCAGGAAAAACACCAGGAAGAGTAGCTACTGCCTTGGCAGGAACTAATGGGGATCCATAATAAATACAGGATGTTGGTCTTCAGAGATGAGCAATGAAGTGAGTGTTCTCCTCCCTCTACACAAGGCCAATGGTGTTCTCCTCCCTCTACACAAGGCCAATGGTGTTCTCCTCCCTCTACACAAGGCCAATGGTGTTCTCCTCCCTCTACACAAGGCCAATGGTGTTCTCCTCCCTCTACACAAGGCAAATGGTGTTCTCCTCCCTCTACACAAGGCCAATGGTGTTCTCCTCCCTCTACACAAGGCCAATGGTGTTCTCCTCCCTCTACACAAGGCTAATGGTGTTCTCCTCCCTCTACACAAGGCCAATGGTGTTCTCCTCCCTCTACACAAGGCTAATGGTGTTCTCCTCCCTCTACACAAGGCTCATGAGGGATTTTCAGGGTGAAACACATCCTACAGCACAATACTACAAAGGTTTTGTCTCGTCTTCCTCAGTGTTTGTATGGCTTCCTACCAGTCTTAAAATCCAACTTTACCAAGTTCAGCTACACTGAAGAAACATAACTAAAGTTACTTTGAAAAAGTAGTTCACCACATCCAAACTACTTAGTGAAAAAATATAATATCTATAAACGTCATAGAATACAAATTGCAAGAACAGATTACTCTGTCGTCAGATGTTAACGAAATGTGTAATTTGGCCTATTGAGCAGAAAAACAGTTTTAAGTGAGAATTGGGCAGATCTGATGTCGGAAAATAAAGTAAATTCTTGCCTACTTCACTCATATTTCATTTTCTTCTGCTAGAAAAAGTAGTGTAGCTAAACTTTTACATTTAGTTCCACCACCACCAAATCTTAATTAATAGTTTATTTTATCTTTATTTAACTAGGCAAGTCAGTTAAGAACAAATTCTTATTTTCAATGACAGCCTAGGAACAGTGGTTTTAACTGCCTTTTTCAGGGGCAGAACGACAGATTTTTACCTCGTCAGCTCAGGGATTTGATCTTGCAACCTTTCGGTTACTAGTCCAACACTCTAACCACTAGGCTACGCTGCCACCCCAACTACATGTAGTTTATTTCTCCCCAACAGTGCTTCCTAGTCCCCTCCATGCAAGGCCAAAGTGGTGATGGCCCGGGGGAGGGTTGTATAGAATTACAGTACCAGTCAAAGGTTTGGACATACCCTTGAATGAGTAGGTATCTCTTCATTTTTCTATTTTCTACATTGAACATTGATGTCTTCACTATTGTTGTTCAATGTAAAAACTAAAACCCCTTGAATGAGTAGGTGTGTCCAAACTTTTTACTGGTACTGTATATGAAACCACTCAAGAGGTAAATGGACATTCTCAGACTGGTCTTCTTCAGCAGGAGAGGAGAGATCTGAAGTCAATCACTGGGATCATCATGAGCGCTGACTCCAAAAACCTGATTTATTATTTTGTTCCTTCACCAGATATTGTTCACAGGGAGTGTTTACAGCGGCTACTCAGTTTCAAATAACATGTGAACTGTTACCTATACTGCATACTGCGGGTCCTGCATACTGCATACTGCGGGTCCTGCAGACTGCGGGTCCTGTAAATCTCTCTCCTCTTCTCCCCTAACCATAGTCTTTATCTGGGCTAGAGATCTGGGATCTGTCAATGCTCCAGAAAACACAGGATACAGCTGTCCCTTAAACACTGGAGGAAGAAAAAGGACACACCACACCCTCCACCCACGCTGCTCGCTTTCCTCTTCCACCCATTCCTCTCCCTAAACATGTCCTCTGGCCATAAACAAAGCCTTGTGACACTAGGAGAGAGGAGAGGTAAGAGTCGAGTGTTGAGGACTTTTCACACTACTGAGATGAACCAAACCAAGCTGTTCCGGGTGAAAATAACATATCTGAGCCAGCATTGTTTGGTTCGGGTCAGTATGATAGTGTGAAGACGGTGGAGTGTCGTGGGCTAGGATGACCCTAAACTGGTGACAAAAAATATATATATTTCACCTTTATTTAACCAGGTAGGCCAGTTGAGAACAAGTTCTCATTTTCAACTGCGACCTGGCCAAGACAGAGCAAAGCAGTGCGACACAAACAACAGAGTTACACATGGGATAAACAAATGTATAGTCAATAACACAATAGAAAAGTCTATATACAGTGTGTGCAAATGTAGTACGATTGAGGTAAGGCAATAAATAGACTGTAGTGGCAAAATAATTACAATTTAGCAATTAAACATTGGAGTGCTAGATGCACATGCATCTTCTGCACAAGTAGAGATACTGGGGAGCAATAACAAAAATAACAATATGGGGATGAGGTAGTTGGGTGGGCTATTTACAGATGGGCTATATACAGGGGCAATGATCGGTAAAATGCTCTGACAGCTGTTGCTTAAAGTTAGTGAGGGAAGTCTCCAGCTTCAGTGATTTTTGCAATTCGTTACAGTCACTGGCAGTAGAGAACTGGAAGGAAAGGCAGCCAAAGGAGAAGTTGACTTCGGGGATGACCAGTGAAATATACCTGCTGGAGCTCGTGCTGCGGGTGGGTGCTGCTATGGTGACCAGTGAAATATACCTGCTGGAGCGCATGCTGCGGGTGGGTGCTGCTATGGTGACCAGTGAAATATACCTGCTGGAGCGCGTGCTACGGGTGGGTGCTGCTATGGTGACCAGTGAAATATACCTGCTGGAGTGCGTGCTGCGGGTGGGTGCTGCTATGGTGACCAGTGAAATATACCTGCTGGAGCGCGTGCTGCGGGTGAGTGCTGCTATGGTGACCAGTGAAATATACTTGCTAGAGCGCGTGCTGCGGGTGGGTGCTGCTATGGTGACCAGTGAAATATACCTGCTGGAGCGCGTGCTGCGGGTGGGTGCTGCTATGGTGACCAGTGAAATATACCTGCTGGAGCGAGTGCTGCGGGTGGGTGCTGCTATGGTGACCAGTGAAATATACCTGCTAGAGCGCATGCTGCGGGTGGGTGCTGCTATGGTGACCAGTGAACTGAGATAAGGCGGGCCTTTACCTGGCAAAGATCCCCATATTATTATTATTATTTTTGCTCCTTTGCAGTATCTCTACTTGCACATCTAGCACTCCAGTGTTTCATTTCTAAATTGTAATTATTTCGCCACTACAGCCTATTTATTGCCTTACCTCCTTAATCTTACTACATTTGCACACACTGTATATGACCTGGAGCCAGTGGGTTTGGCAACGAATATGAAGCGAGGGCCAGCCAACGAGAGCGTACAGGTTGCAGTGGTGGGTAGTATATGGGGCTTTGTTGAGAAAATGGATGGCACTGTGATAGACTACATCCAGTTTTCTGAGTAGAGTTTGAGGCTATTTTGTAAATGACATCGCTGAAGGATCGGTAGGATAGTCCGTTTTACCAGGGTGTTTGGCAGCATGAGTGAAGTAGGCTTTGTTGCGAAATAGGAAGCCGATTCTAGATTTAATTTTGGATTGGATATGTTTAATGCGAGTCTGGAAGGAGAGTTCACAGTCTAACCCAGACACCCAGGTATTTGTAGTTGTCCACATATTCTAAGTCAGAACCGTCCAGAGTAGTGATGCTGGATGGGCGGGCAGGTGCGGGCAGTGATTGGTTGAAGAGCATGCATTTAGTTTTGCTTGCATTTAAGAGCAGTTGGAGGCCACGGAAGGAGTGTTGTATGGCGTTGAAGCTCGTCTGGAGTTTCAACCAGGAGGTGCTACTGTGCTCTTAAAAACAACTCCAGGAGGTTTGTTAATAGAATGTCCAAAGAAGGGCCAGAAGTATACAGAATGGTGTTGTCTGCCTAGAGGTGGATTAAAGAATCACCAGCAGCAAGAGCGACATCATTGATGTATACAGCGAAAAGAGTCGGCCCGAGAATTGAACCCTGTGGCACCCCCATAGAGACTGCCAGAGGTCCGGACAACAGGCCCTCCGATTTGACACACTGAACTCTATCTGAGAAGTAGTTGGTTAACCAGGCGAGGCAGTAATTTTGAGAAACAAGGCTGTTGAATCTGCCGATAAGAATGCAGTGATTGACAGAGTCGAAAGCCTTGGCCAGGTCGATGAAGACGGCTGCACAGTACTGTCTTTTATCGATGGTGGTTATGATGTCGTTTAGTACCTTGAGCGTGACTGCAGTGCACCCATGACCAGCACGGAAACCAGATTGCATAGCGGAAAAGGTACGGTGGGATTCGAAATGGTCGGTGATCCGTTTGTTAACTTTCGAAGACTTTAGTAAGGCAGGGCAGGATGGATATAGGTCTGTGACAGTTTGGGTCTAGAGTGTCTCCCACTTTGAAGAGGGGGATGACCGCGGCAGCTTTCCAATCTTGAGGGATCTCAGACTATACGAAAGAGTGGTTGAACAGGCTAGTAAAAGGGTTTACAAGAATTGCGGCCGACAATTTTAGAAAGAGAGGGTCCAGATTGTCTAGCCCAGCTGATTTGTTGGGCTCCAGATTTTGCAGCTCTTTCAGAAAATCAGCTATCTGTATTTGGGTGAAATGTCGTGGGCTAGGACAGGTTAGCGTGACACTAAACTGTGCCAGCTGTATTATTTTAATTTCCCATAAAATCAGTTTGTCAGGCCAATGTACTGAAAGAGGGAGAAAAATTAAACAAAATGGCCTCCCCCTATTTAAAATGAGCTTTATCAAGAAATGATGTCATTCAAAACTAACATAATCCCTGTTTACATTGTTCTGGTGACACATTTCACAAAGCGTGGCTTTAAAATATTGTACAAACTCACCACACATTATACAATGAATCAGCTTCTAATTTTTACTCAGTGAGAGATGGCTAGCGTCTCTGGTCATTCACACAAATCTAAACTTCCTTCCCTCTTTCATTGTTACAGACCTCATAAAGTCTCACCCAGGACAACGTGAAGCTACAAAACAGTCTTAATGAGACCTTCGGTCTTCTTCTATTCTATTGCAAGTTGTCCTGTTCAGGACTCTGAGTCTGTAAACAATTGTTTCTCGGAGCTTGTTGGTGTCTCTCTGTCTGACATTAGCTCGTACAACTGGAATTGCTTTACATAAAAGCATCTGAACAAATTAACTGAGACTTCCTGGGTTCATTTGTTCTTAATTGTTAACAGCTAGGCACCATGAGTTCGGACCACAAATCCAGTCCCTGGAAACACTTACATTAGAGAGATTGGCAGAAGTCTATTTTTTATATATATTTTGTAATGGATTACAATTCATTATGTTACCGCTAAGTAATGTTTTGAAAAAATAAAAATCAAGCATGTCTCAGTGCAGTGTGGGTGAGGCAAAAACAACAGACTGAGGAGGGAGGACGTAACTGATTCACTGGTATGTTCAAGCGGTCTGAATGTAAATAACAACAACGGCATCAGTACTGCAACCCTTAACAGTTAGTCTACACGATGACATCACCCCCCTTAACAGCTAGTCTACACGATGACATCACCCCCCTTAACAGTTAGTCTACACGATGACATCACCCCCCTTAAAAGTTAGTCTACACGATGACATCACCCCCCTTAACAGCTAGTCTACACGATGACATCACCCCCCTTAACAGTTAGTCTACACGATGACATCACCCCCTTAACAGCTAGTCTACACGATGACATCACCCCCCTTAACAGCTAGTCTACACGATGACAACATCCCCCTTAACAGTTAGTCTACACGATGACATCATCCCCCTTAACAGTTAGTCTACACGATGACATCACCCACCTTAACAGTTAGTCTACACGATGACATCACCCCCCTTAACAGTTAGTCTACACGATGACATCACCCCCCTTAACAGTTAGTCTACACGATGACAACATCCCCCTTAACAGTTAGTCTACACGATGACATCATCCCCTTAACAGTTAGTCTACATGATGACATCACCCCCTTAACAGCTAGTCTACACGATGACATCACCCCCTTAACAGCTAGTCTACACGATGACATCACCCCCTTAACAGTTAGTCTACACGATGACAACATCCCCCTTAACAGTTAGTCTACACGATGACATCACCCCCTTAACAGCTAGTCTACACGATGACATCACCCCCTTAACAGCTAGTCTACACGATGACATCACCCCCTTAACAGCTAGTCTACACGATGACATCACCCCCTTAACAGTTAGTCTACACGATGACAACATCCCCTTAACAGTTAGTCTACACGATGACATCACCCCCTTAACAGCTAGTCTACACGATGACATCACCCCCTTAACAGTTAGTCTACACGATGACATCACCCCCTTAACAGTTAGTCTACACGATGACATCACCCCCTTAACAGCTAGTCTACACGATGACATCACCCCCTTAACAGCTAGTCTACACGATGACATCACCCCCTTAACAGTTAGTCTACACGATGACATCACCCCCTTAACAGTTAGTCTACACGATGACATCACCCCTTAACAGTTAGTCTACACGATGACATCACCCCCTTAACAGTTAGTCTACACGATGACATCATCCCTCTTAACAGCTAGTCTACACGATGACATCACCCCCTTAACAGTTAGTCTACACGATGACATCACCCCCTTAACAGTTAGTCTACACGATGACATCATCCCCCTTAACAGTTAGTCTACACGATGACATCATCCCCCTTAACAGTTAGTCTACACGATGACATCACCCCCCTTAACAGTTAGTCTACACGATGACATCACCCCCTTAACAGTTAGTCTACACGATGACATCATCCCCCTTAACAGTTAGTCTACACGATGACATCACCCCCTTAACAGTTAGTCTACACGATGACATCACCCCCTTAACAGTTAGTCTACACGATGACATTACCCCCTTAACAGTTAGTCTACACGATGACATCATCCCCCTTAACAGTTAGTCTACACGATGACATCACCCCCTTAACAGTTAGTCTACACGATGACATCACCCCCCTTAACAGTTAGTCTACACGATGACATCACCCCCCTTAACAGTTAGTCTACACGATGACATCATCCCCCTTAACAGTTAGTCTACACGATGACATCATCCTAGGTAAACAGGAAGTTAAAGGGACTCGGCAACATTATGAAAGAAAGATACAACATGCCTGTAAATTAATCTGGAAGGCACCCATTCAAAACATGATCTTCCAGAAACGTAACGTCCTCAACTTCAACTCTCCACTGGTTTTTCAAGTCAAACAATTAGCGGAAGTGGACAAGTGGTAAAAGCCCTTTTGCTAAACGGAGGGAGGACCCACGCAGGCCTCTGGAATACATACAGGATGCTGGCTGAGCTGGTTGGGGGGGGGGGGGTAGGCTGTATATATAAATAACAGTGAAGCACTATTGTGAGAAACATTATGTCATTGTTCTGCGCTAGGCTAGCTATGGCCGCCATGCTGCCTGGATGACAGTACAGGCAGTCCCATTTTGTGCTTCTCTCTCTCTCTGACTGAGAGTGTTTTAGTCAAGCACACACTGTCCCTCTTCTTTGGGAGAAACAACATTCAGACAGTGTGAAAGGAGCATCTTCTGTACACACCCACACATGGTTAGATCTGAACACCACTTAGAGAAGTTGACAAAAACAGAGGAACTGCCAGAAAGTCATTACAGAGTCAATCAGGAGTTTATCTGTGACCTCCCTGTCGACTCTATGAAGGAGGAGACGGCAGTACAAGACATAGATCTGAACACCTGGATGACCTTATCCTTTGTTAGGACAGGCCCAAGTATCCCTTTCAGGCGCAGACCCCATTCACCAATCATACTATATAGTACATACAGTGGATACATGACAATCATTCATTTGATCTTTAGGATAATGAGGTTAAGGATACATGACAATCGTTCATTTGATCTTTAGGATAATGAGGTTGAGGATACATGGCAATCAGTCCAAAGATCCAACAATCTCCCTGTTCTCTCCCTCTAATTATTAGAATGTGCCGTCACAAGGCAGAATGGCTTTGACACCCATACTCTAATGTATCTTGATGGTCAAGCTGCTCCCACAACAGCTCAATAGGGTTGAGATCAAGTGACTGTGCTGGCCACTCCATTGTAGACAGAATACCAGCTGACTGCTTCTTCCCTAAATAGTTCTTGCATAGTTTGGAGCTGTGCTTTGGGACATTCTCCTGTTGTAGGAGGGAATTGGCTCCAATTAAGCACCGTCCACAGGGTATGGCATGGTGTTGCAAAATAGAGTAATAGCCTTCCTTCTTCAAGATCCCTTTAACCCTGTACAAATCTCCCACTTTACCACCACCAAAGCAGCCCCAGACCATCACATTGCCTCCACCATGCTTGACAGATGGCGTCAACCACTCCTCCAGCATCTTTTCTGCGTCTCATTCTGCAAATGTTCTTCTTTGTGATCCGAACCCCTCAAACTGAGATTCGTCTATCAATAACACTTTTTTCCAATCTTCCTCTGTCCAGTGTCTGTTCTTTTGCCAAACATAATATTTTCTATTTATTGGCCAGTCTGAGATATGGATTTTTCTTTGCAACTCTGCCTCGAAGGCCAGCGTCCCGGAGTCGCCTCTTCACTGTTGACGTTGAGACTGGTGTTTTGCGGGTACTATTTAATGAAGCTGCCAGTTGAGGATTTGTGATGCGTCTGTTTTAGAGGTCGACCGATTATGATTTTTCAACACCGTACCGATTGTTTGGAGAACCAAAAAATCCTATACCGATTTTTTAAATATATATATATATATATATTTTTTTTTTAAATCGGCCAATTTTTATTTTATTTATTTGTAATAATGACAATCACAGCAATACTGAATGAACACTTATTTTAACTTAATATAATACATCAATAAAATAAATTTAGCCTCAAGTAAATGATGAAACATGTTCAATTTGGTTTAAATAATGCAAAAACACAGTGTTGGAGAAGAAAGTAAAAGTACAATATGTGCCATGTAAGAAAGCTAACATTTCAGTTCCTTGCTCAGAACATGAGAACTTATGAAAGCTGGTGGTTCCTTTTAACATGAGTCTTCAATATTCCCAGGTAAGAAGTTTTAGGTTGTAGTTATTATAGGAATTATAGGACTATTTCCCTCTATACCATTTGTATTTCATTAACCTTTGACTATTAGATGTTCTTATAGGCACTTTAGTATTGCCAGTGTAACAGTATAGCTTCCGTCCCTCTCCTCGCTCTTCCCTGGGCTCGAACCAGCAACACAACGACAACAGCCACCATCGAAGCAGCGTTACCCATGCAGAGCAAGGGGAACAACTACTAGAAGGTTCAGAGCGAGTGACGTTTGAGACGCTATTAGCACGCGCTAACTAGCTAGCCATTTCACTTCGGTTACACCAGCCTAATCTCGGGAGTTGAAAGGCTTGAAGTCATAAACAGCGCAATGCTTGATGCACAACGAAGAGCTGCTGGCAAAACACACGAAAGTGCTGTTTGAATGAATGTTTACGTGCCTGCTTCTGCCTACCACCGCTCAGTCAGATACTTAGATACTTGTATGCTTGTATGCTCAGTCAGATTATATGCAACGCAGGACAAGCAATATAATATCTAGTAATATCATCAACCATGTGTAGTTAACTAGTGATTATGATTGTTTTTTTATAAGATAAGTTCAATGCTAGCTAGCAACTTACCTTGGCTTACTGAATTCGCATAACAGGCAGTCTCCTTGTGGAGTGCAACGAGAGAGAGGCAGGTCGTTATTGCGTTTGACTAGTTAACTGTAAGGTTGCAAGATTGGATCCCCGAGCAGACACGGTGAAAATCTGTCGTTGTGCCCCTGAACGAGGCAGTTAACCCACCGTTCCTAGGCCGTCATTGAAAATAAGAATGTGTTCTTAACTGACTTGCCTAGTTAAATAAAAGGTATATTAAAAAAAATATTTAAATAAATAAATAATTTGGCAAATCGGTACCCAAAAATACCGATTTCCGATTGTTTTGAAAACTTGAAATCGGCCCCAATTAATCGGCCATTCCAATGAATCGGTTGACCTCTATTCTGTTTCTCAAACTAGACTGATAATGGGCCTCTGTACGCCTATGTAGATATTCCATTTTAAAAAAGCTGCCTTTTCCAGCTACAATAGTCATTTACAACATTAAAAATGTCTACACTGTATTTATGATCAATTTGATGTTATTTTAAATGGGGGGGAAGGGGGCCTTTTCTTTAAAAAACAAGGAAATTTCTAAGTCACCCCAAACTTTTGAATGGTAGTTAGTGTATGCCAAACCAAAAAAATATTGATTTCAATGTTTACTTTGAATAATTTACACAGAAAATGTCACAAAAACCCATTTACTGAAAGACCTGTGCAGATGCAAAGTTTGGTAACAGAATTACAGTAAAATGTCCCTCAGTTTTTTTGTGTGACCACGTTTTCCAAAAACTCTCAAAATAACTGCTCCGCATCAAGATTCAAAGATGTCTGGAGAAAGAATGGGGGTGTCAGTCATGACACCTCGAGTTAAAAAATATATATAGAGATATTTGTTGTTGTTGAACTACAGCAAGTGAAGTGGATTTACATCTGGTAACGGAATTACGGTAACAGAATTACATCATGGTTCCCTGACCTGTATTATACAAAAATGCATAATTATGAATATGATTATCTTCAGGCTGATATATCCTGAATAAAGTACACAAAGATAGAAATATGCAATATCCTTATTTTGCATATTTGGGTATAATTCTACACGCGACTATTATTCTAATGAACTCCGCCCCCAAACAAGAACACATTTGTCTGATCCGGACCAGACCAAATCTGAACCAATCATAGACATCGATGTTTCACAAGTTTGGACATTAACAGTAGACATCAGTAGAGTAGAGTTCAGTACAATACAGTACATTATACTATACTTTAGTGTGCTCTACTGTACTGAAACTTTACTGTACAGTACTTTTCTTGTCTGTCTGTCTGTCTGTCTGTCTGTCTGTCTGTCTGTCTGTCTGTCTGTCTGTCTGTCTGTCTGTCTGTCTGTCTGTCTGTCTGTCTGTCTGTCTGTCTGTCTGTCTGTCCTTCCCAAATGAGTTGGTTAAATTATCCTCAAAATGGAGGGTATAATCCCAGCAACATGGGTGTTATTATGAATCACTGTAAAAAATTAAAAAATGTTTTAAACATTATGGTTGTTTAACACAATGTACCTGACATCACTGAAACACAATACAAGTAAATAGAATGTCTGTGTTTTCATTTGGATTTTAGACAGAAAAGCAAAGTGAATTTAACGTGAACTCTTTGGGGTTTGGAAACGTGTTGAATATTAAACGTAAGTGGGGCTACAGTAGTAGTTTGTTGATCCGTAGTGTGAATTACACGTGAAACTCTGTTACAAATCTATGCTACTTTATACTGCGTCACATATAATAACTCAGATAACGCTGGCTGTGGTCTTCATCTATAGACAGATAAGAGAGGCAGGCCTCTGAAGGTCAATGTTTCTGGACCGTGGAACGTTGTGCATCACACAAAACCCATCTAATGACCAAAGACGGAGACACTGTATACAGTGTGACTGTAGAGGAACGATCATCTGGGCCTTGCTTACAAGTGACACTGACACCCGAACAATTTAACATTCAGCCATTTTCATGTAAATTAATAATCTCCCTCTCCACAATCCTAAAAACAGAGCTAAAATTGGGAAGTATTTTAAATGGGAAATTCCAGTGATTATTTTTTAACTTGTGTTTCTCTGTCCTCTGGCGCTGCTGCTGCACTATCTAATAACTTACTGAACATATGGTCAAGGCTCCTCTTGATTTAAATCAGGTTTCAACTGTGAAACGCTATAACTGACAGGTTCCAAGACCCCAAATCCACTCAATGCGAAGAGGAAATCTACAACGGGGTGGGGTGTCTGTAAAACATTAGTTTACAGCAAAACAGACAGGTGACTGTATAATGGGTGAAATGTTACAATAGGCTCACATTCCAAGCCCATGCGATGTCATGAGATTGGCAATTCTTAAACATGGTAATATATATATATATATATATATATATATATATATATAAAATGTACACGAAATCATTACACAGAATCGAATTGATTATTCTGCGGTCGGCCAACACACAACTCTACAAGTAAAATATAATGAAATTATCTCATTATTCACCCAGTTACTGTGAAAAAACAAAATTAGGCCTATAGTATTGAAGAAGTGCGCTCCATAAAATCTCCTGTTAGCTGGATGTCGCCGATACACAGCGTGAGTTCCAGATGATCACTGAAACGTTGGAATCTATCCGTCTAAATATTATAATAATCCCGTTTTACCTTCTGCTGTGTTTCGATGTGCGTGGTTGTTTTCTCAATGCAACATCTAAACACTTGAATCCTTCGGTTTTTCCGTTGTGACGGGGACCGCTCATGACTTGGGCAGCAGAAGAAGCATTGTCCTTGTCGGCAACTTTCTCGCAATGGTGAGTGAGTTTACTCCACAGAGTATCAAGGAGATCTTAATTAAAGGGGAGGGCGGTAGTGATGTTTAGCCGACATTTTTCCCCGTTCTAACTCATTATCCGTCCACTTCAAAGTAGCACATACTGGTAATTCATAGACATAAATGCAATATTTTGAGTCCACTACATTGCTTTGCGCAAGACATTTAAGAAACGGAATAGGCCTACTTGTTACAGAATGGACACCTTGCAATCAGGTCATTTAATTGAATTCAATTTATCCACTTGTTTTAAAAACATTCCCTGTTGCCTACAAAACATTTAAAAAACTACACAGTATGTGCAATGTGTAGGCTACATTTTAGTGTGCATTTAGTTAGGTTAGGTTTAGTTAGGTTGGGTTTAGTTAGGTTAGGGTCACTTAGATTAGGTTTAGTTAGGTTAGGTTTAGTTAGGTTAGGGTAGCTTTAGTTAGGTTAGGTTTAGTTAGGTTAGGGTAGCTTTAGCTAGGTTACAATAGTTAGGTGATGTGGGCTTCAATAGGTACTGATACAATACCATGTGATGTGGGCTTCAATACTACTGATACAATAGACCATGTGATGTGGGCTTCAATAGGACTACTGATACAATAGACCATGTGATGTGGGATACAATAGACCATGTGATGTGGGCTTCAATAGGACTACTGATACAATAGACCATGTGATGTGGGCTTCAATAGGACTACTGATACAATAGACCATGTGATGTGGGCTTCAATAGGACTACTGATACAATAGACCATGACAATAGACTACTGATGTGACCATGTGATGTGGGCTTCAATAGGACTACTGATACAATAGACCATGTGATGTGGGCTTCAATAGGACTACTGATACAATAGACCATGTGATGTGGGCTTCAATAGGACTACTGATACAATAGACCATGTGATGTGGGCTTCAATAGGACTACTGATACAATAGACCATGTGATGTGGGCTTCAATAGGACTACTGATACAATAGACCATGTGATGTGGGCTTCAATAGGACTACTGATACAATAGACCATGTGATGTGGGCTTCAATAGGACTACTGATACAATAGACCATGTGATATGGGCTTCAATAGGACTACTGATACAATAGACCATGTGGGCTTCAATAGGACTACTGATACAATAGACCATGTGATGTGGGCTACAATAGACCAATAGGACTACTGATACAATAGACCATGTGATGTGGGCTTCAATACTACTGATACAATAGACCATGTGATGTGGGCTTCAATAGGACTACTGATACAATAGACCATGTGATGTGGGCTTCAATAGGACTACTGATACAATAGACCATGTGATGTGGGCTTCAATACTACTGATACAATAGACCATGTGATGTGGGCTTCAATAGGACTACTGATACAATAGACCATGTGATGTGGGCTTCAATAGGACTACTGATACAATAGACCATGTGATGTGGGCTTCAATAGGACTACTGATACAATAGACCATGTGATGTGGGCTTCAATAGGACTCCTGATACAATAGACAACCTGATGAGAGATCAACATTATAAATAGCTACAAAGAAAATGTGGATGTTCAGGTGTAATCAAGATGTGGTCCTGGATTTTCCTGATACAAACCCCCCCACCCATACACCCCCACCCCCCACCCCCATCCTGCCTGACACACACACACGTATATTACACATTTTTCACATTAGTTCAAGTTTCAAGGCTATCATGAATCACACACATTGTTATTGAAAAATCAAAGGCAGCTCAGATTATGGATAATAAATGGATGATCTTAGGAGATCATGAGTGTAACTAACATCACACTCTTTAATTCTCAAAGATCACTCAAAATGAAAGACATTTTAATACGAGACAAAGCAATGAACTTTGAGTTCTACAATCAAAGAGAAGCTTTTGTGTTGTGTGAGAAATCTAGACAACAGTGGAGTTTCCTTTCCCTCAAAAACAATCTGACTGATGCGGACAGGAAATGGGACAGGAAGTAGCCATGGGGAAACAGGAAGTGCCTGAGACAATACAGATTCTGAGGATTGGCCCCCAGCTGCATTTTTAAGTCTGAAAAGGGATACAGTCACACATAAACGTTCCTTATCGACGGAGAAAAACAAACATTGCAGTTAAAATGGGAACTTGTACTTGGAAATGATGATTAGGAATCAGGAGCATCAGCCACGAAGGTCTTAAAATCAGGAGACAACTTCTCTTTATTTAACTCGTGCGTTGCTATGAGCATGATGTCTCTCCATTTTGGGAAACATGTCTGAAAATCCTACCAAAAGACCGTTAGAATTGAAGTAAAACTGCATCACTAATAATAACTTTATGCAGATAGACAAAATGTTTGAAATTCAGTCAGGACAGGCAAGACCAACGTATAACTGAGGTAATGACCTTCTAACAGTTTTATGACCCCCTACGGTTATAACAAGCTATAACAGATTATAATCATTCCTTTTAAGGGTCAGACAGGTTTTTTAAAATTCCCTTGGGCGTTGTTATGCTGCCATCTCTCCTCCCCTGTGACTGTCATTAGGAGTCTCAGTGGGCCATTCACTGTACAAAAGCACACTTGTCTTGGTGCATTATGCTAATTCACTTCCTAACAAACTGACAACATTCCATTGTTCTAACCCAGCGTTTTCCCCGAAACTCGGTGCACGTTTTTGTTTTTACCCTTGCACTACACAGGTGAATCAAATGATCAATGCTTGATGATTAGTTGATTATTCGAATGAGCTGTGTAGTGCAAGGGGCAAAAACCAAAACGTGCACCGAGTTCGTGAAACACTGTTCTAAACGCTCACGGCTTCCAAACACTGGGCGATGAGGAAATGTTATGACCTATTACTGCCACTGGGAGGCACTAGATGCCAGGAAATATACTGTAGTAAGTAGGCTGCATGATAGGCTATTTTCTCTATTGGCAATGACTATTGTATAACACTTCAAATGAAAGCTGAAGTCGAATCAAACATGAATATGAAAAAAAACAACATGGGTCTTGAAATATTTAAATATTGTCTTGAAATTTGTTTTGAAATAGACACATTTTTACAGTATTATCATAAATTCGATATTATACCATTTAATTGAAGGATAGCACCGTGCATACGTTGTCTATCTTTTTCCTATATGAAAATACCCTGTTAAACCCCTCTGATTCAATAAGTTATAGATCAATTACCAACTAAATGCAACAAGACAAAAGTTGCAGATCCAAATTATAGTAAGTCATACATGTACATTTACAAATTTGTACTGTACACACACACACACACACACACACACACACACACACACACACACACACACACACACACACACACACACACACACACACACACACACACACACACACACACACACACACACACACACACACACACACACACACACAGAAATACAGAAACACACGCACACACCAAACCCAACACAGAGGGTGTGTCCCAAATCGCACCCTATTTCCTATATAGTTCACTACTTTTGACCAGAGTCTTATGGGCCCTGCACAAATGTAATACACTTCTCTTTTTTTCTTTTACCGTTATTTTCTAGGGAATAGGGTGCCATTTTGAAAACACAGCCACACAAATATATACAAACAGTGTCTTCACTCAGAGTTAGCCTAGGTCTCTTCGTCATCGCTGTGACGTTGTGCCTGTTTCTCCTCCGTCAGGCGGCTCTCATCAATGTTCTCCAGTGAGTCGGCTCTCTGTAGCACAAGGTCAGACACGTTAATACACGGTAAGGTGTTCTGCTCGGGATAAATCCAGGGCTTCAGGTTAGGGTTGTGCTTCCTCTTCCACTCTGGATACTTCTGACAGGCCTTGTAGATCTTCTTCATGGCCTAGGGGGAAGGAGCACAAATATTCAGATTATAAATGAATGTGTTAATTAAGAGCCTCTCAGATAAGCCTTTTTTTTATTTAACCTTAACTGACTTGCCTAGTTAAATAAAGAACAAATTCTTATTTACAATGACAGCCTACCGGGGAACAGTGGGTTAACTGCCTTGTTCAGGGGCAGGAAGACAGATGTTTACCTTGTCAACACAGGGATTTGATCTAGAAACCTTTTGCTTACTGGCCAAACACTCTAACCACTAGGCTACCTGCTGGTTACTGGCCCAACACTCTAACCACTAGGATACCTGCTGGTTACTAGTCCAACACTCTAACCACTAGGCTACCTGCTGGTTACTAGTCCAACACTCTAACCACTAGGCTACCTGCTGGTTACTGGCCCAACGCTCTAACCACTAGGCTACCTGCTGGTTACTGGCCCAACGCTCTAACCACTAGGCTACCTGCTGGTTACTGGCCCAACGCTCTAACCACTAGGCTACCTGCTGGTTACTGGCCCAACACTCTAACCACTAGGCTACCTGCTGGTTACTAGCCCAACGCTTTAACCACTAGGCTACCTGCTGGTTACTGGCCCAACGCTCTAACCACTAGGCTACCTGCTGGTTACTGGCCCAACACTCTAACCACTAGGCTACCTGCTGGTTACTAGTCCAACCTCTAACCACTAGGCTACCTGCTGGTTACTGGCCCAACGCTCTAACCACTAGGCTACCTGCTGGTTACTGGCCCAACACTCTAACCACTAGGCTACCTGCTGGTTACTGGCCCAACACTCTAACCACTAGGCTACCTGCTGGTTACTGGCCCAACACTCTAACCACTAGGCTACCTGCTGGTTACTAGTCCAACCTCTAACCACTAGGCTACCTGCTGGTTACTGGCCCAACACTCTAACCACTAGGCTACCTGCTGGTTACTGGCCCAACACTCTAACCACTAGGCTACCTGCTGGTTACTAGCCCAACGCTTTAACCACTAGGCTACCTGCTGGTTACTGGCCCAACGCTCTAACCACTAGGCTACCTGCTGGTTACTGGCCCAACACTCTAACCACTAGGCTACCTGCTGGTTACTGGCCCAACACTCTAACCACTAGGCTACCTGCTGGTTACTGGCCCAACACTTAACCACTAGACTACCTGCTGGTTACTGGTCCAACACTCTAACCACTAGGCTACCTGCTGGTTACTGGCCCAACACTCTAACCACTAGGCTACCTGCTGGTTACTGGTCCAACACTCTAACCACTAGGCTACCTGCTGGTTACTGGCCCAACGCTCTAACCACTAGGCTACCTGCTGGTTACTGGCCCAACGCTCTAACCACTAGGCTACCTGCTGGTTACTGGCCCAACACTCTAACCACTAGGCTACCTGCTGGTTACTGGCCCAACGCTCTAACCACTAGGCTACCTGCTGGTTACCTGCCGTCTTGCAGCCAAGTTCTGAAGGGTTTTATAAGTAGGCAATAAACAAAATAATCATTAGTTTATAAATAGCTTATAAGTGTGTAATAAACACTTATAACACCATGGTGTTATCTTTCATGGTATTCTTGATAGTGATTTTGGAATCAAAACAAGTCAAAATATCTTTGGGAAGTGCACTAACTTCCTGAAACCACTAGATGGAGACAGAAGTATCAAATAATATAGGCCACCCTTGTGCTTTGTTAGGCACACTTCTCTCTTCTTCTCGGGTTTCAAGATAGCACATTACCAAGACAGATTGATAATCATAATAATAATATTAAAATGATAATATTACCTTTGGTGCTACGAACTGAGAAGTTCTATTCACCACCCACTTGGGAAGGGAACCTGCAGTCCAAACCCAAAACATGAAACAGGCTTCTGTCCAGACAGTGGCAAGTCAAATTCAAGGACTTTCAAGTACTTTTTCAAGCACTAATACATATTTTCAAGGACTATCAATTTGTAAATTGTTCTTATGATTCAATTGTTTCTAGTTGCCACCCGATTGCAGTTTATCGCAAAAACCTCATGAAAATAAATACATACAACAACAAAAAAATGCCACCTAGTATTCATCACTACCTTACAAGTTCTACTCAATAATACGTTGTTTATTTATTATTTATTATTATTAATACGTTGTTGTACTTATTATTTACTACATACGTGGTAAGTCGGTGCTGATGATGTTGTAATTTGAGTAGTGATGAGCAGAGTTTTGGGACATGTCTACTGGTGAACCAACATTTCCTATACACACTACTACACAATTCCAGCTGAATGACTGTGTTTTTATTGGGCAATGAGGGAATCTACTAATTAATAGCTACGAAAAAAGCGTCTTAACTTCCGACTGGCAACTTTGTGTGTTGCCGGCGTGAGAAGGGCAGATGGGCTGTGTGAGGAAAACAGCACATAAACGGCCACCAGCACGGTTGCCGCTAGATAAAGCGGAATATCGCGGGCGACCTGTCAACGAGGCGATTGGCAAAACAGCTCTGGAGGCTGTTGCAGAGAACAAGTAGAACTGTAGAACTGTCTCGGAGCAGGACGGAGCGTTGTGTCTCCCCCCCATCATGTGGCTCTTCAGGGCCGATTCACCAGTGCTCGCAATGTCAAAGTCTGACGCATGTTTTTGCAACATATACGGCGTGGGTTGGTTGGGTCCAGTGATGTAGTGGTAAAAAATGCTGGGTAAACTATACTGAACAAAAATATAAAACGCAACATGTAAAGTGTTGGTCCCATGTTTTCAAAAAACACGAGCTGGCGCACACCCAGAAAATAATGATTGTGTTGAGGTGCTGACTAACGGCGAATAAACTATAAACTATCAAAATAAAGAAAGTCTCACACTCCATGTATAAACTCCCAGCAATTTAATGGGTATTTACCAATGTTTCGGCATCACTGTGGCTTCCTCAGGGTCATGTTTTCACGAATTGAAATGTAAAAAATCCCTGAAATATTCCATAAACATAAAAGGAATCGTGCTTTTCCCGGGATTTTAGCTATCAATGGGAGGTTTGACGTTCCCTAATCAGCCAGTTCTGTACCTGCTCGGCTGAGTGGCAGTGTGTGTGGAATGAGCAAGCTCTCCTGGCAACCACAGTACCAAACGTGAGGAAATACAACTCTGGTTGTCTACCTGGAAATTATTTCGCAAGACCAATATTTTTTTTTAAATAATATTTTTCATAAACATATTTTGATCATTATCTGTTCTCCTCTCATTTGAATTCAAATACTTTTAAAGTACCAACTTGAGAAAATGTCTTATTACAGGACTTGACTCCAGTACTTGAATTTCAGTGCCTTGTGAGAACCCTGATGAATGTTTAACACCAATACAAACTATTTCTATTAGGCTATGAAAAAAAGGTGTTTTTCTCTCTTTAAGAAAACACACTGCTTGCTTCCTGTTGATCTAGTTCCTGCAGGACCCCTGGTTTACAGTATACAGAACAGAAGTGTTGCTATACAGTAGTTCCTGCAGGACCCCTGGTTTACAACATAGTTCCTGCATGACACCTGGTTTACAGTAAGGACAGTATACAGTAGATATAGTTTATACAATACCTCTGGTTTACAGTAAGGACAGCATTCAGTAGATATAGTTCATGCAGGACCCCTGGTTTACAGTAAGGACAGTATACAGTAGATATAGTTCATGCAGGACCCCTGATTTACAATAAGGACAGTATACAGTAGATATAGTTCATGCAGGACCCCTGGTTTACAGTAAGGACAGTATACAGTAGATATAGTTCATGCAGGACCTCTGGTTTACAGTAAGGACAGTATACAGTAGATATAGTTCATGCAGGACCTCTGGTTTACAGTAAGGACAGTATACAGTAGATATAGTTCATGCAGGACCTCTGGTTTACAGTAAGGACAGTATACAGTAGATATAGTTCATGCAGGACCCCTGGTTTACAATAAGGACAGTATACAGTAGATATAGAGTTTCTTCACACTCAAGGACAGAAATGAGGCTAGACTGTTGTTAAATGACAACGTGGCACACAGAGTAGTTGTCAACAATGTGGTGATCTGCTGCACCCTGCCATTGGGTTTACAAAAGGTGCAAGAGAAGACATACTGTATACTATAGTGAAACGGTCTCTCCACATTTTAATCAGATGCAATGTCAGCATTTAAATGGTTAAACTCTCTGTCAGTAATGGCCTTCTTTAAAACACGGCCGTTAAAAGCACCTTAAATATCCTGGTTAGGAAGGATAATGCCACAGGTCGTATCATCGACCTAAAAGGTTTCAAAAAGTTACTGCTGAAACGTAATCTTGTTGCGTTTGATCTTCGCCTGATTCCTCCCTAAGAGCTGTGTCTGTGTACACAGAGGTGTTTCAACAGGACTCTCTCAGTGTGAAGTGAAGCTAGGGGTCTTTCAGCTAACTGGTGTTACGTACACAAACAGACAGAGCAGTCTTCTCATAGCGCCCCATGACAGCGATGCACTGTATCCAGGACTGGTGTTGACCAGCGTAGAGCTGTACCGTCAACACCAAAAACATGTTATGTTAATCATTTAAAACGTACCGTACTGTATATAACCAGTTCAAAAAGGTTTTACCTTTGGGATCGACCTGCGTCAGGTAATAGAGAGTGGAGGAGTTTTCTCCGTTGGACTGAATCAGGTATCCTGTCAGCAGAGACACTGCTCTCACATAGTCCTTTTTGGGCGGATATTGCTGAAATAAGACCAATCAAATCAAAGTATTATTCATTAATGAATTACCATACAAAAAAATAACCAGTCAGCTGTTCATATTATGTTTAGAGTTGTTTTTGCTTGTTAAACAACCCAAACTTCAACCCAGACTTCACAACAGAAGCATGAAGAGATGTTGACCCCACTTCAACAGTAGACAGGGCCTCTGGCAGGACTTTCTTACTGAGTCTGCCAAACAGCACTAATAGCATCTGTCTATTGTACAACATTCACTAGAAGACATGCATAACGTCAGAGAAGTAAATTCATCTTCGGGTGCTGTAGCACAAAAGTAATCCTACTTGTGTGAAAACGACGACCGGCCGCTCGTCCATTGTGACAGCTGATAAAATAAATACTGTTCTTTTAAATACTTTTGTGAGTGCTGGTTGTCTTTTTCATTGTGTAGTATTTCCGAGCCATCCAAAATAGTGTGTAGATAAAGGTACATACCGGGTGTTTGACAGAATAGTTGATGATCAGGTAGTCGTTGCCCAGAGGAAGCCACGATCTCATGGTAACAAAGTCCCTGTTCTTCAGGGGGCTCGGGCACTTCCCTACAAAACACAATGACAACATGACTTCAGTGGAAGATGTTTCTATGAGTCCAAATGTCCACATACTGTAGTATTCTATTGTCAGTGATTCTCAGTGATGAACTGCCTCACAACCCAGTCTATTCAGTCTATTTCTATGCCTGATTCAATTGTGTGGCTGCTGTACCTTTCTTCTGCAACATGTGGTTACAGTAGGGCCTAGTCATAGAAACACCTTTTACGTTGAGTAACATTCTTTAGTCTGCTACCTCTGTTGAATCATATCGGCACATTTTGGGGTGGCAGGGTAGCCTAGTGGTTAGAGTGTAGAGGTGGCAGGTAGCCTAGTGGTTAGAGTGTAGAGGTGGCAGGGTAGCCTAGTGGTTAGAGTGTAGAGGTGGCAGGTAGCCTAGTGGTTAGAGTGTAGAGGTGGCAGGGTAGCCTAGTGGTTAGAGTGTAGAGGTGGCAGGGTAGCCTAGTGGTTAGAGTGTAGAGGTGGCAGGTAGCCTAGTGGTTAGAGTGTAGAGGTGGCAGGGTAGCCTAGTGGTTAGAGTGTAGAGGTGGCAGGGTAGCCTAGTGGTTAGAGTGTAGAGGGGGCAGGGTAGCCTAGTGGTTAGAGTGTAGAGGCGGCAGGGTAGCCTAGTGGTTAGAGTGTAGAGGAGGCAGGGTAGCCTAGTGGTTAGAGTGTAGAGGTGGCAGGTAGCCTAGTGGTTAGAGTGTAGAGGTGGCAGGGTAGCCTAGTGGTTAGAGTGTAGAGGTGGCAGGGTAGCCTAGTGGTTAGAGTGTAGAGGTGGCAGGGTAGCCTAGTGGTTAGAGTGTAGAGGTGGCAGGGTGGCCTAGTGGTTAGAGTGTAGAGGTGGCAGGGTAGCCTAGTGGTTAGAGTGTAGAGGCGGCAGGGTAGCCTAGTGGTTAGAGTGTAGAGGTGGTAGGGTAGCCTAGTGGTTAGAGTGTAGAGGTGGCAGGGTAGCCTAGTGGTTAGAGTGTAGAGGTGGCAGGGTAGCCTAGTGGTTAGAGTGTAGAGGTGGCAGGGTAGCCTAGTGGTTAGAGTGTAGAGGTGGCAGGGTAGCCTAGTGGTTAGAGTGTAGAGGTGGCAGGGTAGCCTAGTGGTTAGAGTGTGGAGGCGGCAGGGTAGCCTAGTGGTTAGAGTGTAGAGGTGGCAGGGTAGCCTAGTGGTTAGAGTGTGGAGGCGGCAGGGTAGCCTAGTGGTTAGAGTGTAGAGGTGGCAGGGTAGCCTAGTGGTTAGAGTGTAGAGGCGGCAGGGTAGCCTAGTGGTTAGAGTGTAGAGGCGGCAGGGTAGCCTAGTGGTTAGAGTGTAGAGGTGGCAGGGTAGCCTAGTGGTTAGAGTGTAGAGGTGGCAGGGTAGCCTAGTGGTTAGAGTGTAGAGGTGGCAGGGTAGCCTAGTGGTTAGAGCAATGGACTAGAAACCGAAAGGTTGCAAACTGACTCACACTGACTGGCATATTGACTCACATTGACTCACACTGACCGGCACATTGACTCACCTTGACTCACACTGACCGGCACATTGACTCACCTTGACTCACACTGACCGGCACATTGACTCACCTTGACTCACACTGACTGGCATATTGACTCACATTGACTCACACTGACCGGCACATTGACTCACCTTGACTCACACTGACCGGCACATTGACTCACCTTGACTCACACTGACCGGCACATTGAATCACCTTGACTCACACTGACCGGCACATTGACTCACCTTGACTCACACTGACCGGCACATTGACTCACCTTGACTCACACTGACCGGCACATTGACTCACCTTGACTCACACTGACCGGCACATTGACTCACCTTGACTCACACTGACCGGCACATTGACTCACCTTGACTCACACTGACCGGCACATTGACTCACCTTGACTCACACTGACTGGCATATTGACTCACATTGACTCACACTGACCGGCACATTGACTCACCTTGACTCACACTGACCGGCACATTGAATCACCTTGACTCACACTGACCGGCACATTGACTCACCTTGACTCACACTGACCGGCACATTGACTCACCTTGACTCACACTGACCGGCACATTGACTCACCTTGACTCACACTGACTGGCATATTGACTCACATTGACTCACACTGACCGGCACATTGACTCACCTTGACTCACACTGACCGGCACATTGAATCACCTTGACTCACACTGACCAGCACATTGACTCACCTTGACTCACACTGACCGGCACATTGACTCACCTTGACTCACACTGACCGGCACATTGACTCACCTTGACTCACACTGACCGGCACATTGAATCACCTTGACTCACACTGACCGGCACATTGAATCACCTTGACTCACACTGACCGGCACATTGAATCACCTTGACTCACACTGACCTGCACATTGAATCACCTTGACTCACACTGACTGGCAAATCGACACAGGCTGACTGGCACATGGACTCACCTTGACTCACACTGACTGGCAAATTGACTCAGGCTGACTGGCACATGGACTCACCTTGACTCACACTGACTGGCAAATTGACTCAGGCTGACTCACACTGACTGGCAAATTGACTCAGGCTGACTGGCTCATTGACTCACACATTGACTCACACTGACTGGCAAATTGACTCAGGCTGACTGGCTGATTGACTCACACCTTGACTCACACTGACCGGCACTTTGACTCAAACTGACCGGTACATTGACTCACACTGACCGGCACATGGACTCAAACTGACCGGTACATTGACTCACCTTGACTCACACTGACTGGCAAATTGACTCAGGCTGACTGGCTCATTGACTCACACATTGACTCACACTGACCGGCACATTGACTCACTCTGCCTCATGAATATTGATTCAATAGCAGGAGGCTTATCATCAGTAAACAATGTGACACTAACTCACAGGAGTAATATCCTACATCTGTCAGGAGTAATATCCTACATCTGTCAGGAGTAATATCCTACATCTGTCAGGAGTAATATCCTACATCTGTCAGGAGTAATATCCTACATCTGTCAGGAGTAATATCCTACATCTGTCAGGAGTAATATCCCACATCTGTCACTAACTCACAGGAGTAATATCCTTTATCTGACAGTAACTCACAGGAGTAATATCCTATATCTGTCACTAACTCACAGGAGTAATATCCTATATCTGTCACTAACTCACAGGAGTAATATCCTATATCTGTCACTAACTCACAGGAGTAATATCCTATATCTGTCACTAACTCACAGGAGTAATATCCTATATCTGTCACTAACTCACAGGAGTAATATCCTATATCTGTCACTAACTCACAGGAGTAATATCCTATATCTGTCACTAACTCACAGGAGTAATATCCTTTATCTGACAGTAACTCACAGGAGTAATATCCTATATCTGTCACTAACTCACAGGAGTAATATCCTATATCTGTCACTAACTCACAGGAGTAATATCCTATATCTGTCACTAACTCACAGGAGTAATATCCTTTATCTGACACTAACTCACAGGAGTAATATCCTATGTCTGATACTAACTCACAGGAGTAATACCCTACATCTGTCACTAACTCACAGGAGTAATATCCTTTATCTGACACTAACTCACAGGAGTAATACCCTACATCTGTCACTAACTCACAGGAGTAATATCCTTTATCTGACACTAACTCACAGGAGTAATATCCTATATCTGTCACTAACTCACTGCAGTAATATCCTATTTCTGACACTAACTCACAGGAGTAATATCCTACGTCTGACACTAACTCACAGGAGTAATATCCTACGTCTGACACTAACTCACAGGAGTAATATCCTACGTCTGACACTAACTCACAGGAGTAATACCCTACATCTGACACTAACTCACAGGAGTAATATCCTACGTCTGACACTAACTCACAGGAGTAATATCCTACGTCTGACACTAACTCACAGGAGTAATACCCTACATCTGACACTAACTCACAGGAGTAATATCCTACGTCTGACACTAACTCACAGGAGTAATATCCTATATCTGTCACTAACTCACTGCAGTAATATCCTACGTCTGACACTAACTCACAGGAGTAATATCCTACGTCTGACACTAACTCACAGGAGTAATACCCTACGTCTGACACTAACTCACAGGAGTAATATCCTATATCTGTCACTAACTCACTGCAGTAATATCCTACGTCTGACACTAACTGACAGGAGTAATATCCTACGTCTGACACTAACTCACAGGAGTAATATCCTACGTCTGACACTAACTCACAGGAGTAATATCCTACGTCTGACACTAACTCACAGGAGTAATATCCTACGTCTGACACTAACTCACAGGAGTAATATCCTATATCTGTCACTAACTCACTGCAGTAATATCCTACGTCTGACACTAACTCACAGGAGTAATATCCTACGTCTGACACTAACTCACAGGAGTAATATCCTACGTCTGACACTAACTCACAGGAGTAATATCCTACGTCTGACACTAACTCACAGGAGTAATATCCTATATCTGACACTAACTCACAGGAGTAATATCCTACGTCTGACACTAACTCACAGGAGTAATATCCTACGTCTGACACTAACTCACAGGAGTAATATCCTACGTCTGACACTAACTCACTGCAGTAATATCCTATGTCTGACACTAACTCACTGCAGTAATATCCTATATCTGACACTAACTCACTGCAGTAATATCCTACGTCTGACACTAACTCACTGCAGTAATATCCTACGTCTGACACTAACTCACTGCAGTAATATCCTATGTCTGACACTAACTCACTGCAGTAATATCCTATGTCTGACACTAACTCACTGCAGTAATATCCTACGTCTGACACTAACTCACTGCAGTAATATCCTACGTCTGACACTAACTCACTGCAGTAATATCCTATATCTGACACTAACTCACAGGAGTAATATCCTACGTCTGACACTAACTCACAGGAGTAATATCCTACGTCTGACACTAACTCACTGCAGTAATATCCTATGTCTGACACTAACTCACAGGAGTAATATCCTACGTCTGACACTAACTCACAGCAGTAATATCCTACGTCTGACACTAACTCACAGGAGTAATACCCTATATCTGTCACTAACTCACTGCAGTAATATCCTATTTCTGACACTAACTCACAGGAGTAATATCCTACGTCTGACACTAACTCACAGGAGTAATATCCTACGTCTGACACTAACTCACAGGAGTAATATCCTACGTCTGCGTTGACAGTGAGCCTGCCGATATCGTGGGTGTCGATCATGTTGCTGTCCCATTTCTTCCGGTAGCTGGTGTCATGAAGGACGTCGTAAAGTGTCTCGGCAGTCACGTCCTTACACACTATCCTCATCTGAAACAGTAAGTAAGAGACAACAATTAGTTGACGAATACAATTACGTAATAACCTAAACCGATAAACCCCGTTACCACGGTAACAACGTAGAAATGACTAGGTAACCGACTTTGTTGCCACTACAGTTATTACTGTGTAGTGTGGCTTAGCTATGAATAATATGGGTGGAACGGGGACTGACTCTGTCATGTTTGTCATTTATTGTCATGTCTTGTCCCTGTGCTCCCCATGCTATTCGTTTCCCTCTGCTGGTCTTGTTTGGTTCTATCCCTCTCTCTCCCCCTCCCTCTCTCACTCTCTCGCTCTCTCTTCTCTCTGTCGTTCCGTTCCTGCTCCCAGCTGTTCCTATTCCCCTAATCATCATTTAGTCTTCCCACACCTGTTCCCGATCCTTTCCCCTGATTAGAGTCCCTATTTATTCCTTTGTGATCCGTTCCTGTTCCGTCGGTTCCTTGTATTGTATTCACCATGCCGTGATTGCGTTTCGCCCTGTCCTGTCGTGTTTTTGCCGTGATTGTGTATCACCCTGTCCTGTCGTGTTTTGTGCCTTCATCAGATGCTGCGTGTGAGCAGGTGTCTCAGTCGACTACGGCCTGCGCCTACCCGAAGCGACCTGCAGTCTGTGGCCGCTTCTCCAGTTGTTTCCCCTCTACAAGTCTAGAGGAATTCTGTTATTCCGTTTTGGACTTTAATAAACTCTGTTTCTGTTAAGTCGCTTTTGGGTCCTCTTTTACCTGCATGACAGAAGGAACCGACCAAGGAATGGACCCAGCGACTTCAGACGCTCGTTACACTGCCGTCGAGATCCAAGGAGCCATGCTCGGCAGACACGAGCAGGAATTGTCTGCTGCTCGCCATGCCGTGGAGAACCTGGCCGCTCAGGTTTCCGACCTCTCTGGACAGTTCCAGAGTCTACGTCTCGTGCCACCTGTTACTCCCTGGCCTGCCGAGCCTCCAGAACCCAGGGTTAATAACCCACCTTGCTACTCCGGGCAGCCCACTGAGTGCCGCTCCTTTCTCACGCAGTGTGAGATTGTGTTCTCTCTCCAACCCCACACATACTCTAGAGAGAGAGCTCGGGTTGCTTACGTCATTTCACTCCTTACTGGCCGGGCTCGAGAATGGGGCACAGCTATCTGGGAGGCAAGGGCTGATTGCTCTAACAGATTCCAGAACTTTAAAGAGGAGATGATTCGGGTTTTTGACCGTTCAGTTTTTGGTGGGGAGGCTTCTAGGGCCCTGGCTTCCTTATGCCAAGGTGAACGGTCCATAACGGATTATTCCATTGAGTTTCGCACTCTTGCTGCCTCTAGTGAGTGGAACGAGCCGGCGCTGCTCGCTCGTTTTCTGGAGGGACTCCACGCAGTGGTTAAGGATGAGATTCTCTCCCGGGAGGTTCCTTCAGATGTGGACTCTTTGATTGCTCTCGCCATCCGCATAGAACGACGGGTAGATCTTCGTCACCGGGCTCGTGGAAGAGAGCTCGCATCAACGGTGTTTCCCTGCTCCGCATCGCAACCATCTCCCTCCTCTGGCTTTGAGACTGAGCCCATGCAGCTGGGAGGGATTCGCATCTCGAATAAGGAGAGGGAACGGAGGATCACCAACCGCCTGTGCCTCTATTGCGGAGTTGCTGGACATTTTGTTAATTCATGTCCAGTAAGAGGCCAGAGCCCATCAGTAAGCGGAGGGCTACTGGTGAGCGCTACTACTCAGGTCCCTTCATCTAGATCTTGTACTACTATGTCGGTCCATCTACGCTGGACCGGTTCGGGTGCTACATGCAGTGCTTTGATTGACTCTGGGGCTGAGGGTTGTTTCATGGACGAAGCATGGGCTCGGAAACATAACATTCCTTTCAGACCGTTAGACAGGCCTACGCCCATGTTTGCCTTAGATGGTAGTCATCTTCCCAGTATCAAATTTGAGACACTACCTTTAACTCTCACAGTATCTGGTAACCACAGTGAGACTATTTCTTTTTTGATTTTCCGTTCACCGTTTACACCTGTTGTTTTGGGTCACCCCTGGCTTGTATGTCATAATCCTTCTATTAATTGGTCTAGTAATTCTATCCTATCCTGGAACGTTTCTTGTCATGTGAAGTGTTTAATGTCTGCCATCCCTCCCATTTCTTCTGTCCCTACTTCTCAGGAGGAACCTGGCGATTTGACAGGAGTGCCGGAGGAATATCATGATCTGCGCACGGTCTTCAGTCGGTCCCGAGCCAACTCCCTTCCTCCTCACCGGTCGTATGATTGTAGTATTGATCTCCTTCCGGGGACCACTCCTCCTCGAGGTAGACTATACTCTCTGTCGGCTCCCGAACGTAAGGCTCTCGAGGATTATTTGTCTGTGTCTCTTGACGCCGGTACCATAGTGCCTTCTTCTTCTCCGGCCGGGGCGGGGTTCTTTTTGTTAAAAAGAAGGACGGTACTCTGCGCCCCTGCGTGGATTATCGAGGGCTGAATGACATAACGGTTAAGAATCGTTATCCGCTTCCCCTTATGTCATCAGCCTTCGAGATTCTGCAGGGAGCCAGGTGCTTTACTAAGTTGGACCTTCGTAACGCTTACCATCTCGTGCGCATCAGAGAGGGGGACGAGTGGAAAACGGCGTTTAACACTCCGTTAGGGCATTTTGAGTACCGGGTTCTGCCGTTCGGTCTCGCCAATGCGCCAGCTGTTTTTCAGGCATTAGTTAATGATGTTCTGAGAGACATGCTGAACATTTTTGTTTTTGTCTATCTTGACGATATCCTGATTTTTTCTCCGTCACTCGAGATTCATGTTCAGCACGTTCGACGTGTTCTACAGCGCCTTTTAGAGAATTGTCTCTACGTAAAGGCTGAGAAGTGCTCTTTTCATGTCTCCTCCGTTACTTTTCTCGGTTCCGTTATTTCCGCTGAAGGCATTCAGATGGATTCCGCTAAGGTCCAAGCTGTCAGTGATTGGCCCGTTCCAAGGTCACGTGTCGAGTTGCAGCGCTTTTTAGGTTTCGCTAATTTCTATCGGCGTTTCATTCGTAATTTCGGTCAAGTTGCTGCCCCTCTCACAGCTCTTACTTCTGTCAAGACGTGTTTTAAGTGGTCCGGTTCCGCCCAGGGAGCTTTTGATCTTCTAAAAGAACGTTTTACGTCCGCTCCTATCCTCGTTACTCCTGACGTCACTAGACAATTCATTGTCGAGGTTGACGCTTCAGAGGTAGGCGTGGGAGCCATCCTATCCCAGCGCTTCCAGTCTGACGATAAGGTTCATCCTTGCGCTTATTTTTCTCATCGCCTATCGCCATCTGAGCGCAACTATGATGTGGGTAACCGTGAACTGCTCGCCATCCGCTTAGCCCTAGGCGAATGGCGACAGTGGTTGGAGGGGGCGACCGTTCCTTTTGTCGTTTGGACAGACCATAAGAACCTTGAGTACATCCGTTCTGCCAAACGACTTAATGCCCGTCAAGCTCGTTGGGCGTTGTTTTTCGCTCGTTTCGAGTTTGTGATTTCTTACCGTCCGGGTAGCAAGAACACCAAGCCTGATGCCTTATCCCGTCTGTTTAGTTCTTCTGTGGCTTCTACTGATCCCGAGGGGATTCTTCCTTATGGGCGTGTTGTCGGGTTAACAGTCTGGGGAATTGAAAGACAGGTTAAGCAAGCACTCACGCACACTGCGTCGCCGCGCGCTTGTCCTAGTAACCTCCTTTTCGTTCCTGTTTCCACTCGTCTGGCTGTTCTTCAGTGGGCTCACTCTGCCAAGTTAGCTGGTCATCCCGGTGTTCGAGGCACTCTTGCGTCTATTCGCCAGCGCTTTTGGTGGCCGACTCAGGAGCGTGACACGCGCCGTTTCGTGGCTGCTTGTTCGGACTGCGCGCAGACTAAGTCGGGTAACTCTCCTCCTGCCGGTCGTCTCAGACCGCTCCCATTCCTTCTCGACCATGGTCTCACATTGCCTTAGACTTCATTACCGGTCTGCCTTTGTCTGCGGGGAAGACTGTGATTCTGACGGTTGTCGATAGGTTCTCTAAGGCGGCACATTTCATTCCCCTCGCTAAACTTCCTTCCGCTAAGGAGACGGCACAAATCATTATTGAGAATGTATTCAGAATTCATGGCCTCCCGTTAGACGCCGTTTCAGACAGAGGCCCGCAATTCACGTCACAGTTTTGGAGGGAGTTCTGTCGTTTGATTGGTGCGTCCGTCAGTCTCTCTTCCGGGTTTCATCCCCAGTCTAACGGTCAAGCAGAGAGGGCCAATCAGACGATTGGTCGCATACTACGCAGCCTTTCTTTCAGAAACCCTGCGTCTTGGGCAGAACAGCTCCCCTGGGCAGAATACGCTCACAATTCGCTTCCTTCGTCTGCTACCGGGTTATCTCCGTTTCAGAGTAGTCTGGGTTACCAGCCTCCTCTGTTCTCATCCCAGCTTGCCGAGTCCAGCGTTCCCTCCGCTCAAGCGTTTGTCCAACGTTGTGAGCGCACCTGGAGGAGGGTGAGGTCTGCACTTTGCCGTTACAGGGCACAGACGGTGAGAGCCGCCAATAAACGCAGGATTAAGAGTCCAAGGTATTGTTGCGGCCAGAGAGTGTGGCTTTCCACTCGCAACCTTCCTCTTACGACAGCTTCTCGTAAGTTGACTCCGCGGTTCATTGGTCCGTTCCGTGTCTCCCAGGTCGTCAATCCTGTCGCTGTGCGACTGCTTCTTCCGCGACATCTTCGTCGCGTCCATCCTGTCTTCCATGTCTCCTGTGTTAAGCCCTTTCTTCGCACCCCCGTTCGTCTTCCCCCCCCCCCTCCCGTCCTTGTCGAGAGCGCACCTATTTACAAGGTACATAAGATTATGGACATGCGTTCTCGGGGACGGGGTCACCAATACCTAGTGGATTGGGAGGGTTACGGTCCTGAGGAGAGGAGTTGGGTTCCGTCTCGGGACGTGCTGGACCGTTCGCTCATCGATGATTTCCTCCGTTGCCGCCAGGATTCCTCCTCGAGTGCGCCAGGAGGCGCTCGGTGAGTGGGGGGTACTGTCATGTTTGTCATTTATTGTCATGTCTTGTCCCTGTGCTCCCCATGCTATTCGTTTCCCTCTGCTGGTCTTGTTTGGTTCTATCCCTCTCTCTCCCCCTCCCTCTCTCACTCTCTCGCTCTCTCTTCTCTCTGTCGTTCCGTTCCTGCTCCCAGCTGTTCCTATTCCCTAATCATCATTTAGTCTTCCCACACCTGTTCCCGATCCTTTCCCCTGATTAGAGTCCCTATTTATTCCTTTGTGATCCGTTCCTGTTCCGTCGGTTCCTTGTATTGTATTCACCATGCCGTGATTGCGTTTCGCCCTGTCCTGTCGTGTTTTTGCCGTGATTGTGTATCACCCTGTCCTGTCGTGTTTTGTGCCTTCATCAGATGCTGCGTGTGAGCAGGTGTCTCAGTCGACTACGGCCTGCGCCTACCCGAAGCGACCTGCAGTCTGTGGCCGCTTCTCCAGTTGTTTCCCCTCTACAAGTCTAGAGGAATTCTGTTATTCCGTTTTGGACTTTAATAAACTCTGTTTCTGTTAAGTCGCTTTTGGGTCCTCTTTTACCTGCATGACAGACTCCTCTTCTCTGAAACTGCGTTCTCTGAAGCAGTTACAGTCTCTCTTCCAGAAGGATTTGATGTTGTTATGTGGAATGTTGCCCATAGATCAGTCCGTGTTTTTATATAAACAATTACACTGTTTATAAAAGCAGGTGAGAAGACAGTACACCACCATAACAAGAACAACATTTGAAGTTGAGGAAGCTCAATATATTATATTGCTGTAATATCCGTGTGACCACATGGAACCAACGGAATATACCAGAACCTACCTAAATTAATTCATTTACAATATGAGATATATTAGTTGAATTAATAATAAACTATATGAAGTGTTTCCTTGGAGATATTACGTAAGATTACAACCATCTTAATGCGCCCTGTTTCCAATATAGTGTACATCATGTTAAACTCCATCCAGTGTAGTGTACATCATGTTAAACTCCATCCAGTGTAGTGTACATCATGTTAAACTCCATCCAGTGTAGTGTACATCATGTTAAACTCCATCCAGTGTAGTGTACATCATGTTAAACTCCATCCAGTGTAGTGTACATCATGTTAAACTCCATCCAGTGTAGTGTACATCATGTTAAACTCCATCCAGTGTAGTGTACATCATGTTAAACTCCATCCAGTGTAGTGTACATCATGTTAAACTCCATCCAGTGTAGTGTACATCATGTTAAACTCCATCCAGTGTAGTGTACATCATGTTAAACTCCATCCAGTGTAGTGTACATCATGTTAAACTCCATCCAGTGTAGTGTACATCATGTTAAACTCCATCCAGTGTAGTGTACATCATATTAAACTCCATCCAGTGTAGTGTACATCATGTTAAACTCCATCCAGTGTAGTGTACATCATGTTAAACTCCATCATCCAGTGTAGTGTACATCATGTTAAACTCCATCCATAGTGTACATCATATTAAACTCCATCCAGTGTAGTGTACATCATGTTAAACTCCATCCAGTGTAGTGTACATCATGTTAAACTCCATCCAGTGTAGTGTACATCATGTTAAACTCCATCAGTGTAGTGTTAAACTCCATCCAGTGTAGTGTACATCATGTTAAACTCCATCCAGTGTAGTGTACATCATGTTAAACTCCATCCAGTGTAGTGTACATCATGTTAAACTCCATCCAGTGTAGTGTACATCATGTTAAACTCCATCCAGTGTAGTGTACATCATGTTAAACTCCATCCAGTGTAGTGTACATCATGTTAAACTCCATCCAGTGTAGTGTACATCATATTAAACTCCATCCAGTGTTAAACTCCATCCAGTGTGTACATCATATTAAACTCCATCCAGTGTAACATCATGTTAAACCATCCAGTGTAGTGTACATCATGTTAAACTCCATCCAGTGTAGTGTACATCATGTTAAACTCCATCCAGTGTAGTGTACATCATATTAAACTCCATCCAGTGTAGTGTACATCATGTTAAACTCCATCCAGTGTAGTGTACATCATATTAAACTCCATCCAGTGTAGTGTACATCATGTTAAACTCCATCCAGTGTAGTGTACATCATATTAAACTCCATCCAGTTAGTGTACATCATGTTAAACTCCATCCAGTGTAGTGTACATCATGTTAAACTCCATCCAGTGTAGTGTACATCATGTTAAACTCCATCCAGTGTAGTGTACATCATGTTAAACTCCATCAGTGTTAAACTCCATCCAGTGTAGTGTACATCATGTTAAACTCCATCATGTTAATCATGTTAAACTCCATCCAGTGTAGTGTACATCATGTTAAACTCCATCCAGTGTAGTGTACATCATGTTAAACTCCATCCAGTGTAGTGTACATCATGTTAAACTCCATCCAGTGTAGTGTACATCATGTTAAACTCCATCCAGTGTAGTGTACATCATATTAAACTCCATCCAGTGTAGTGTACATCATATTAAACTCCATCCAGTGTAGTGTACATCATATTAAACTCCATCCAGTGTAGTGTACATCATATTAAACTCCATCCAGTGTAGTGTACATCATATTAAACTCCATCCAGTGTAGTGTACATCATATTAAACTCCATCCAGTGTAGTGTACATCATGTTAAACTCCATCCAGTGTAGTGTACATCATGTTAAACTCCATCCAGTGTAGTGTACATCATGTTAAACTCCATCCAGTGTAGTGTACATCATGTTAAACTCCATCCATCATCATATTAAACTCCATCCAGTGTAGTGTACATCATATTAAACTCCATCCAGTGTAGTGTACATCATGTTAAACTCCATCCAGTGTAGTGTACATCATGTTAAACTCCATCCAGTGTAGTGTACATCATGTTAAACTCCATCCAGTGTAGTGTACATCATGTTAAACTCCATCCAGTGTAGTGTACATCATATTAAACTCCATCCAGTGTAGTGTACATCAGGTTAAACTGTTTACAGTGTAGTGTACATCATGTTAAACTCCATCCAGTGTAGTGTACATCATGTTAAACTCCATCCAGTGTAGTGTACATCATATTAAACTCCATCCAGTGTAGTGTACATCAGGTTAAACTGTTTACAGTAGACCTAGGTACAAGCCAATCACAGTCTATTATATTACAATGTAAACAAGCACATAAATTGATTTTCCCCATTTCTCTGACAGATGACTGATGAATATACCATTCTGCCTGCATCACAGCAGCAGATTGGGAGAGGATCATGGGATAGCTGGGGGCCACAGCAGCAGATTGGGAGAGGATCATGGGATAGCTGGGGGCCACAGCAGCAGATTGGGAGAGGATCATGGGATAGCTGGGGGCCACAGCAGCAGAGTGGGAGAGGATCATGGGATAGCTGGGGGCCACAGCAGCAGAGTGGGAGAGGATCATGGGATAGCTGGGGGCCACAGCAGCAGAGTAGGAGAGGATAATGGGATAGCTTGGGACCTTCAAGCCTTTCCTTGTGTTTGGGTTTGGGAGAGGAAGGAAGGACTAGGAGAGGTGTCGGTGGTCAGAAGTTGAGTGTTTGTATTTAACCATGAGGCTACAACAGGAGTTTCCCATAACACTTCATATGGAAACTCTCTTCCTCAAGCATTATGGGGCGGCAGGGTAGCCTAGTGGTTAGAGTGTAGAGGTGGCAGGGTAGCCTAGTGGTTAGAGCGTAGAGGTGGCAGGGTAGCCTAGTGGTTAGAGCGTAGAGGTGGCAGGGTAGCCTAGTGGTTAGAGTGTAGAGGTGGCAGGGTAGCCTAGTGGTTAGAGCGTAGGGGCGGCAGGGTAGCCTAGTGGTTAGAGCGTAGGGGCGGCAGGGTAGCCTAGTGGTTAGAGCGTAGAGGTGGCAGGGTAGCCTAGTGGTTAGAGCGTAGAGGCGGCAGGGTAGCCTAGTGGTTAGAGCGTAGAGGTGGCAGGGTAGCCTAGTGGTTAGAGTGTAGAGGTGGCAGGGTAGCCTAGTGGTTAGAGCGTAGGGGCGGCAGGGTAGCCTAGTGGTTAGAGCGTAGGGGCGGCAGGGTAGCCTAGTGGTTAGAGTGTAGAGGTGGCAGGGTAGCCTAGTGGTTAGAGTGTAGAGGAGGCAGGGTAGCCTAGTGGTTAGAGTGTAGAGGTGGCAGGGTAGCCTAGTGGTTAGAGTGTAGAGGTGGCAGGGTAGCCTAGTGGTTAGAGCGTGGAGGCGGCAGGGTAGCCTAGTGGTTAGAGCGTAGGGGCGGCAGGGTAGCCTAGTGGTTAGAGCGTAGGGGCGGCAGGGTAGCCTAGTGGTTAGAGCGTAGGGGCGGCAGGGTAGCCTAGTGGTTAGAGCGTTGGGACTAGTAGCCAAAAAAAGTTGCAAGTTCAAATCCCCGAGCTGACAAGGTACAAAACTGTCGTTCTGCCCCTGAACAGGCAGTTAACCCACTGTTCCTAGGCCGTCATTGAAAATAAGAATTTGTTCTTACCTGACTTGCCAAGTTAAATAAAGGTTAAATAAAATAATGCATTATAATGCACAACTTAGTTTACTCTCCTGGTGCTCTCCATAGCTGTAGTAAATATGTTTATTTAGACTCTTCTGTGATCAATGAGCTTTATTGTAATCAGTTATCGTCAGTGGGGGGAAATTGGTAATTTGACTTCTGTAACAGCAACATGGCAGATCGAATACTGGACTCTTTGTGACTAAAGATTTAGGAAACGACAGGATTCAAGATGAATGTGGAAACTACCTGACAAAGAGATGATGCATTCAATTCAATTTGACCCATTGTCATAAGGGTGTAAAGTACAGGATAGGAATAGTGTAAAGAAGGGTTAGGTGGGTCTATTCCGGAATAAGCATTCCACTTCCTTCCATTAGGTCTAGCCCGGAATAAGCATTCCACTTCCTTCCATTAGGTCTATTCCGGAATAAGCATTCCACTTCCTTCCATTAGGTCTAGCCCGGAATAAGCATTCAACTTCCTTCCATTAGGTCTAGCCCGGAATAAGCATTCAACTTCCTTCCATTAGGTCTAGCCCGGAATAAGCATTCAACTTCCTTCCATTAGGTCTAGCCCGGAATAAGCATTCAACTTCCTTCCATTAGGTCTAGCCCGGAATAAGCATTCAACTTCCTTCCATTAGGTCTAGCCCGGAATAAGCATTCCACTTCCTTCCATTAGGTCTATTCCGGAATAAGCATTCCACTTCCTTCCATTAGGTCTAGCCCGGAATAAGCATTCAACTTCCTTCCATTAGGTCTAGCCCGGAATAAGCATTCCACTTCCTTCCATTAGGTCTATTCCGGAATAAGCATTCCACTTCCTTCCGTTCTAAATCTGACTAACTTTAGTTGATCAGTGTGCAGGGACGACGGTGCTGTATATAGCATGCCAGGTGCAACACCATCAGATATTGTGCGTCGGGTCAACGTACCAAACGGCTCCATGTAACTCAATCAGTAGATAGCTGACGGTGAGTTAATAATTCACCATCACACCTCCCCCTCTGTCCAACCCCCGTCCGGGCCTGGCTTCTAACAGAAGGCTTAGTCACTCCTCATTTCCACTGCCTGGGTTGGCTCCTTTAGGTTAGGTTATGTCCCTCTGAATGGAACGTCGTCAATACCTCGACGCGTACGTTCTATTATTCATGAACCAAGCATCACTGCCCCGGAAAGATTCATGCATTATAAAGAGAGGTCTATCTCGCCATCATCTCCTGTTATGTTGACGTTTGTGCTGGGTGTCGAAAATGATTTTCTCATTTATCCTTCTAAACAATCCATCATTCCTACCCTGTTTCTTCATTTTTCCCCTCTTTATTTACCCCATCTGGGTTCCCAACGGGGTCAGCGGGAGGTTCTTCAGTAAGGGCTGTTACCCTCTTGGCCTGGCAGCAGGGGGGAATCAGGTTTCCTCATTACTAGCTGCTAGCCATTACCACAGTTTTCCACTGTTAATTTTTCAAGGATGTCTCCTGGGTGGACGTTACCTCAGAGCCCCAGACTGCCTTTCCTTTCTGACAGAGAGAAACCAGAGGTCTACAGAGGCATTGTCAGACCATCTACTATCTTGACTAGAACGCAAACATGTGATCATATTACTCCAGTGCTATCCTCTCTCTACACTGGCTTCCTGTTAAAGCTAGGGCTGATTTCAAGGTTTTACTGCTAACCTTACAACACATTCAAATTGACTTGCTCCTACTTATCTCTCGGATTTGGTCCTGTCGTACATACCTACACATACGCTACAACCACAAGACGCAGGTCTCCTTATTGTCCCTAGAATTTCTAAGTAAACAGTAGGAGGCAGGGCTTTCTGCTATAGAACTTGGAATGGTCTTTATTGAAGACTCATCTCTTCAGTAGGTCCTATGATCGAGTGTAGTCTAGCCCAGGGGTGCGAAGGTGAATGGCAAGGCGCTGTCTCTGCCTGGCCGGTTCCCTTCTCTCCACTGGGATTCTCTGCCTCTGACCCTATTACGGGGGCTGAGTCACTGGCTTACTGGTGCTCTTCCATGCCGTCCCTAGGAGGGATGAGTCACTGGCTTACTGGTGCTCTTCCATGCCCTCTTCCATGCCGTCCCAAGGCATGATATACCTCTGGGGGTGTGTGGGGGATATACTCAGCCTTGTCTCAGGGTAGTAAGTTAGTGGTCTGTTGATATCCCTCTAGGGGTGTGTGGGGGCTATACTCAGCCATGTCTCAGGGTAGTAAGTTAGTGGTCTGTTGATATCCCTCTAGTGGTGTGTGGGGGCTATACTCAGCCTAGTCTCAGGTTCTGTTGATATCCCTCTAGAGGTGTGGGGGCTGTGCTTTGACAAAGTGGGTGAGGTTATATCCTGCCTGGTTAGCCCTATCCGGGGGTATCGTCGGACAGGGCCACAGTGTCCCCCGACCCTCACTGTCTCAGCCTCCAGTATCTATGCTGCAATAGTCTATGTGCTGATGGGCTAGGGTCAGTCTGTTATATCTGGTATAATTCTCCTGTCTTATCTGGTGTCCTGTGTGAATTTAACTATGCTCTCTCTAATTCTCTCTCTCCCTCCACTCCTGGAGGACCTAAGCCCAGGACAATGCCGCAGGACTACCTGGCCTGATGACTCCTGGCTGTACCCGGTCCACCTGGTCTGGGTGGAACCCTGACCTGTTCACCGGATGTGCTATCTTGTCCCGGACTTTCTCTCTCTCACACACACACACACACACACACACACACACACACACACACACACACACACACACACACACACACACACACACACACACACACACACACACACACACACACACACACACACACACACACACACACACACACACACACACACACACACACACACACACCTGCTGTCTTGACCTCTGAATGCTCGGCTATGAAAAGCCAACTGACATTTACTACTGACATACTGACCTGTTGCACCCTCAACAACCTGTCCTTAATGACCAGGTCTCTTATAATCTCCACCCGGCACAGAGCCTGGTTCCTCTCTAGGTTTCTTCCTAGGTTCTGTCCTTTCTAGGGAGTTTTTCCTAGCCACTGTGCTTATACACCTGCATTACTTGCTGTTTGGGCTTTTAGGCTGGGTTTCTGTACAGCACTTTGTGACATCTGCTGATGTAAAAAGGGCTTTATAAATACATTTAGTCTTACCTAGGACTACAGTATAGCTGGCTTCTACAGAGGCATGGACAGATCAGAGTCTTCACAGACACGTGGGCAGTAGTGTTGTCTAGAGTGTTGAGGGTTCTGTTTCTGAATGACTTGTTTAGACCCTACTTTGTTACAGTATGCATCTACATAGGCTATATTGCTATACTGCTATACTACTATACTGCTATACTGCTATACTACTACCCTGCTATACTGCTGTACTGCTATACTACTACCCTGCTATACTGCTATACTGCTATACTGCTATATTGCTATACTGCTATACTACTATACTGCTATACTGCTATACTACTACCCTGCTATACTGCTGTACTGCTATACTACTACCCTGCTATACTACTATACTGCTATACTGCTATACTACTACCTTGCTATACTGCTATACTGCTATACTACTACCCTGCTATACTGCTGTACTACTATACTACTACCCTGCTATACTGCTGTACTACTATACTACTACCCTGCTATACTGCTATACTGCTATACTACTATATTGCTATACTACTACCCTGCTATACGACTATACTGCTATACTACTGCCCTGCTATACGACTATACTGCTATACTACTACCCTGCTATACTACTATACTACTACACAGCTATACTGCTATACTACTATACTGCTACCCTGCTATACTACTATACTGCTATACTACTACCCTGCTATACTACTATACTGCTATACTGCTATACTACTACCCTGCTATACGACTATACTGCTATACTACTATACTGCTATACTGCTATACTACTACCCTGCTATATGACTATACTGCTATATTGCTATACTGCTATACTACTACCCTGCTATACTACTACCCTGCTATACGACTATACTGCTATACTACTACCCTGCTATACTACTACCCTGCTAGACTACTACCCTGCTATACGACTATACTGCTATACTACTATACTGCTATACTACTACCCTGCTATACTACTACCCTGCTATACTACTACCCTGCTATACTACTATACTGCTATACTACTACCCTGCTATACTACTATACTGCTATACTAATACCCTGCTATACTACTATACTGCTATACTACTATACTGCTATACTACTACCCTGCTATACTACTACCCTGCTATACTACTATACTGCTATACTACTACCCTGCTATACTACTATACCGCTATACTACTGCCCCGCTATACTACTATACTGCTATACTACTATACTGCTATACTACTATACTGCTATACTACTACACTGCTATACTACTACCCTGCTAGACTACTACCCTGCTATACTACTACCCTGCTATATGACTATACTGCTATACTACTATACTGCTATACTACTACCCTGCTATACTACTACCCCGCTATACTACTACCCTGCTATACTACTACCCTGCTATACTACTATACTGCTATACTACTATACTGCTATACTACTACCCTGCTATACTACTACCCTGCTATACTACTACCCTGCTATACTACTATACTGCTGTACTACTATACTGCTATACTACTATACTGCTATACTACCACCCTGCTAGTCTACTTCCCAGCTATACTACTATACTACTACCATGCTATACTACTATACTGCTATACTACTATACTGCTATACTGCTATACTACTATACTGCTATACTACTACCCTGCTATACTACATTTACATTTACATTTAAGTCATTTAGCAGACGCTCTTATCCAGAGCGACTTACAAATTGGTGCATTCACCTCCAGTGGAACAGCCACTTTACAATAGTGCATCTAAATCTTTTAAGGGGGGGGGTGAGAAGGATTACTTTATCCTATCCTAGGTATACTACTATACTGCTATACTACTACCCTGCTAGTCTACTACCCTGCTATACTACTATACTGCTATACTACTATACTGCTATACTACTACCCTGCTATACTACTATACTGCTATACTACTATGCTGCTATACTACCACCCTGCTATACTACTGCCCTGCTATACTACTACCCTGCTATACTGCTATACTACTATACTGCTATACTAGTACCCTGCTATACTACTATACTGCTATACTGCTATACTGCTATACTACTACCCTGCTATACTGCTATACTACTATACTGCTATACTGCTATACTACTATACTGCTATACTACTACCCTGCTAGTCTACTACCCAGCTATACTACTATACTGCTATACTACTATACTGCTATACTACTACCCTGCTATACTACTGCCATGCTATACTACTACCCTGCTATACTGCTATACTGCTATACTACTATACTGCTATACCACTACCCTGCTATACTGCTATAGTACTATACCACTATACTACTATACTGATATACTACTACCCTGCTATACTGCTATACTACTACCCTGCTATACTACTATACTGCTATACTACTACCCTGCTAGTCTACTACCCTGCTATAGTACTATACTGCTATACTGCTATACTACTATACTACTGCCCTGCTAGTCTACTACCCTGCTATACTACTATACTGCTATACTGCTATACTACTATACTACTATACTACTACCCTGCTATACGACTATACTGCTATACTACTACCCTGCTATACTACTACACTACTATACTACTACCCTGCTATACTACTATACTACTATACTACTATACTACTACCCTGTTATACTACTATACTGCTATACTACTACACTGCTATACTACTACCCTGCTATACTACTATACTGCTATACTACTATACTGCTATACTACTACCCTGCTATACTGCTATACTGCCATACAACTATACTGCTATACTACTATACTACTATACTACTATGCTGCTATACTACTACCCTGCTATACTACTATACTGCTATACTACTATACTACTATACTACCCGGCTATACTACTATACTGCTATACTACTACCCTGCTATACTACTATACTGCTATACTACTATACTGCTATACTACTACCCTGCTATACTACTGCCCTGCTATACTACTACCCTGCTATACTACTATACTGCTATACTACTACCCTGCTATACTACTACCCTGCTATACTACTACCCTGCTATACTACTAT
>NC_060195.1:8470536-8508036 GCF_021184085.1 Oncorhynchus gorbuscha | reverse complement strand
TACATTTGTAATCACTTTATAATCACATTTTATTCATTCTGCATCTCTAAACGCATCACTCTGCCCAGTAATGAGTTGTTGTATATAAGAACAATGGTTTTAGGCTACAACAGATTAGGCATATTATATATTATATTATATTTTTTTCCATCTAAGTAACATTGCAAAAATCAGAAACTTCCTGTCCAAAAAAATGATGCAGAAAAATTGCTCCATGCTTTCGTTACTTCTAGGTTAGACTACTGCAATGCTCTACTTTCCGGCTACCCGGATAAATAAACTTCAGTTAGTGCTAAATACGGCTGCTAGAATCCTGACAAGAACCAAAAAAATTGATCATATTACTCCAGTGCTAGCCTCCCTACACTGGCTTCCTGTCAAGGCAAGGGCTGATGTCAAGGTTTTACTGCCAACCTACAAAGCATTACATGGGCTTGCTCCTACCTATCTTTCCGATTTGGTCCTGCCGTACATACCTACACGTACGCTACGGTCACAAGACGCAGGCCTACAAATTGTCCCTAGAATTTCTCAGCAAACAGCTGGAGGCAGGGCTTTCTCCTATAGAGCTCCATTTTTATGGAATGGTCTGCCTATCCATGTGAGAGACGCAGACTCGGTCTCAACCTTTAAGTCTTTACTGAAGACTCATCTCTTCAGTGGGTCATATGATTGAGTGTAGTCTGGCCCAGGAGTGTGAAGGTGAACGGAAAGGCTCTGGAGCAATGAACCGCCCTTGCTGTCTCTGCCTGGCCGGTTCCCCTCTTTCCACTGGGATTCTCTGCCTCTAACCCTATTACAGGGGCTGAGTCACTGGCTTACTGGTGCTCTTTCATGCCGTCCCTAGGAGGGGTGCGTCACTTGAGTGGGTTGATTCACTGATGTGGTCTTCCTGTCTGGGTTGGCGCCCCCCCCCCCTTGGGTTGTTCCGTGGCGGAGATCTTTGTGGGCTATACTCGGCCTTGTCTCAGGATGGTAAGTTGGTGGTTGATGATATCCCTCTAGTGGTGTGGGGGCTGTGCTTGGCAAAGTGGGTGGGGTTATATCCTTCCTGTTTGGCCCTGTCTGGGGGTATCATCAGATGGGGCCACAGTGTCTCCTGACCCCTCCTGTCTCAGCCTCCAGTATTTATGCTGCAGTAGTTTATGTGTCAGGGGGCTAGGGTCAGTCTGTTATATCTGGAGTACTTCTCCTGTCTTATCTGGTGTCCTGTGTGAATTTAAGTATGCTCTCTCTAATTCTCTATATCTCTCTTTCTTTCTCTCTCTCAGAGGACCTGAGCCCTAGGACCATGCCTCAGGACTACCTGGCATGATGACTCCTTGCCGTCCCCAGTCCACCTGGCCGTGCTGCTGCTCCAGTTTCAACTGTTCTGCCTGCGGCTATGGAATCCTGACCTGTTCACCGGACGTGCTACCTGTCCCAGACCTATTATTTGACCATGCTGGTCATTTTATGAACATTTGAACATCTTGGCCATGTTCTGTTATAAACTCCACCCGGCACAGCCAGAAGAGGACTGGCCACTCCTCATAGCCTGGTTCCTCTGTAGGTTTCTTCCTAGGTTCTGGCCTTTCTAGGGAGTTTTTCCTAGCCAATGTGCTTCAACACCTGCATTGCTCGCTGTTTGAGGTTTTAGGCTGGGTTTCTGTACAACACTTTGAGATATCAGCTGATGTACGAAGAGCTATATAAATACATTTGATTTGATATATTTTGTAAAATAGCCTAAATTGTCGTACTATGATTTTAGATGTGTTTTAAGGTTTTATTTCAGCTTTGCATTGCCACAACCACTAACGGCCACCAGAAATGTTACAGAAAGTATGAACAACCGTTTTCAGGAGACATCCTACCATGAGAGGGCACTCATCCACCTGAAGAGCAATCATGATGATGATGAGACATCCTACCATGAGAGGGCACTCATCCACCTGAAGAGCAATCATGATGATGATGAGACATCCTACCATGAGAGGGCACTCATCCACCTGAAGAGCAATCATGATGATGATGAGACATCCTACCATGAGAGGGCACTCATCCACCTGAAGAGCAATCATGATGATGATGAGACATCCTACCATGAGAGGGCACTCATCCACCTGAAGAGCAATCATGATGATGATGATGATGATGATGATGATGATGATGAGACATCCTACCATGAGAGGGCACTCATCCACCTGAAGAGCAATCATGATGATGATGAGACATCCTACCATGAGAGGGCACTCATCCACCTGAAGAGCAATCATGATGATGATGAGACATCCTACCATGAGAGGGCACTCATCCACCTGAAGAGCAATCATGATGATGATGAGACATCCTACCATGAGAGGGCACTCATCCACCTGAAGAGCAATCATGATGATGATGATGAGACATCCTACCATGAGAGGGCACTCATCCACCTGAAGAGCAATCATGATGATGATGAGACATCCTACCATGAGAGGGCACTCATCCACCTGAAGAGCAATCATGATGATGATGAGACATCCTACCATGAGAGGGCACTCATCCACCTGAAGAGCAATCATGATGATGATGATGATGATGATGATGATGATGATGATGATGATGAGACATCCTACCATGAGAGGGCACTCATCCACCTGAAGAGCAATCATGATGATGATGATGATGATGATGATGATGATGATGATGATGATGATGATGAGACATCCTACCATGAGAGGGCACTCATCCACCTGAAGAGCAATCATGATGATGATGATGATGATGATGATGATGATGATGATGATGATGATAATGAGACATCCTACCATGAGAGGGCACTCATCCACCTGAAGAGCAATCATGATGATGATGAGACATCCTACCATGAGAGGGCACTCATCCACCTGAAGAGCAATCATGATGATGATGATGAGACATCCTACCATGAGAGGGCACTCATCCACCTGAAGAGCAATCATGATGATGATGAGACATCCTACCATGAGAGGGCACTCATCCACCTGAAGAGCAATCATGATGATGATGATGATGATGATGATGATGATGAGACATCCTACCATGAGAGGGCACTCATCCACCTGAAGAGCAATCATGATGATGATGATGATGATGAGACATCCTACCATGAGAGGGCACTCATCCACCTGAAGAGCAATCATGATGATGATGATGATGATGATGATGATGATGATGATAATGAGACATCCTACCATGAGAGGGCACTCATCCACCTGAAGAGCAATCATGATGATGATGATGATGAGACATCCTACCATGAGAGGGCACTCATCCACCTGAAGAGCAATCATGATGATGATGATGATGATGATGATAATGAGACATCCTACCATGAGAGGGCACTCATCCACCTGAAGAGCAATCATGATGATGATGATGATGATGATGATGATGATGATGATGATAATGAGACATCCTACCATGAGAGGGCACTCATCCACCTGAAGAGCAATCATGATGATGATGATGATGATGATGATGATGATGATGATGATAATGAGACATCCTACCATGAGAGGGCACTCATCCACCTGAAGAGCAATCATGATGATGATGATGATGATGATGATGATGATGATGATGATGATGATGATGATGATGATGATGATCATGAGACATCCTACCATGAGAGGGCACTCATCCACCTGAAGAGCAATCATGATGATGATGATGATGATGATGATGATGATGATGATAATGAGACATCCTACCATGAGAGGGCACTCATCCACCTGAAGAGCAATCATGATGATGATGATGATGATGATGATGATGATGATGATGATGATGATGATAATGAGACATCCTACCATGAGAGGGCACTCATCCACCTGAAGAGCAATCATGATGATGATGATGATGATGATGATGATGATGATGATGATAATGAGACATCCTACCATGAGAGGGCACTCATCCACCTGAAGAGCAATCATGATGATGATGATGATGATGATGATGATGATGATGATGATGATGATGATGATGATGATGATGATGATGAGACATCCTACCATGAGAGGGCACTCATCCACCTGAAGAGCAATCATGATGATGATGATGATGATGATGATGATAATGAGACATCCTACCATGAGAGGGCACTCATCCACCTGAAGAGCAATCATGATGATGATGATGATGATGATGATGATGAGACATCATACCATGAGAGGGCACTCATCCACCTGAAGAGCAATCTTGATGATGATGATGATGATGATGATGATTAACGATGATAATAATGATGGTGATAATGATAACAGTGGTAATAATGATGGGGATAATGATGAGTATAAGGATAATGATGATATTAGTCATAATCATGATAATCATGATTATGATGTTAATGATGATTATAATGATAGTGGTAATAATGATCATGATGATGGTAATGATGATTATAATGATAGTGATAATAATGACGGTGATAATAATGATGATGATTATAATGATAGTGGTAATAATGATGGTGATAATAATGATCATGATGCTAATGATACCAGTGGTAATAATGATGGTGATAATGATGATGATGATGATACTAATAATGATGATAATACCAGGAGGGGTAGATCTCGGGTGGAGAGCCATGCCCTCTGCCCGAGACGATACCAGGGAGCCGGTGTCCGGTGGTGGTCCGCTTGTTGTCAATACCTGGAGGTGGTCCTGAGAAGAACCGACCGGGCTCTCTTCCAGGTATGGTGACAGCGGCGGACAGACATCTGGGCCAAGGGTATGCCGACCTCTTCCTTTTGCTCAGGGAAGGGCAGGGGCTGATAACCCAAGGAACACTCAAAGGGCGAGAGACCTGTGGCAGAGCAAGAAAGGGTGTTGCGGGTATATTCAAACCACACAAGTTGCTGGCTCCAGATGGTGGGGTTGGCTGGGACCAGGCAGCGAAGAGTTGTCTCCGGGTCTTGGTTGGCTCGCTCCGACTGTCCGTTTGACTGGGAGTGGAACCCAGAGGACAGGCCCAATGAGTGTGCAGAATGCCTTCCAGAACTGGGACGAGAACTGAGGACCATGGATCTGGAAGACGTGCTGCACCTTGAGCTGGGCCACTTCTTTGGCAGAGGGTAGCTTGGGGAGAGGAATGAAGTGGACGGCTTTTGAAAACCGGTCCACTACTGTCAGGATGGCGGTGTAGCCATCAGACGGGGGGAGACCTGTGACAAAGTCCAGGGATATATGAGGCCAGGTGCAGTGAGGAACAGGCAGAGGTTGAAGGAGACCAGCTGGAGCTTGTCGGGGAGTCTTGTTCTGCACACAGATCATGCGTGCAGCAACGAACGGGGTTCGCTGGAAACGCTGTGGAAACGCTGTGCCTCACAAACCTTCTTCCCTATTCTCCAGCTGAGTGGGATGTAACTTGAGGTACAGGGCAGAACGCTGGGACAGGACAGCCCTCATTCCGACATCTGAAGCATCGACCTCAGGGACGGGTCAGGATGAACCAAGATGGGAGCTGTGATGAAATGATGTTTGCGATCCCAGAACGCCCAGTCAGCAGCTGGGGACCACATGAACGGAACCTTGGGAGAGGTGAGTGCAAACATAAGGGGAAGCCAAGTTGCGGTAACCCCGGATAAAGCGGAAATAGAAGTTGCCGAATCCCAGGACATAGGCTGGGGCCAATTGACCACCGCACTCACCTTCCCGGGATCCGAGGATGACGTCGAGGTAGATGAAGACAAACCATTCCAACATGTCGCAAAGAACATTATTCACCAGAGCCTGAAGCAGGAGCATTGGTAAGGCCAAATGGCTTGACCAGATACTCGTGGTGACCGCTGGAAGGCAGTCTTTCACTCCTCCATTTCCCGTATCCGCACCAGATGGTAGGCGTTCCGTAGGTCCAGCTTGGAGAACACGGTGGCCCCCTGGTGTGGCTCGAAGGCCGAGGAGATGAGTGGTAGTGGATAGAGGTTCTTCACCATGATGTTGTTGAGGCCCCGGGAGTCAATGCGCGGGCACAGGGTTATGTCCATCTTCTCCGCAAAGAAGAATCCTGCGCCGGCGGGGGAGGCAGAAGGATGGAAGAACACTGCAGCTAGGGAGTCCTCAATGTAAGTCTCCATAGCCTTGGTCTCCAGACCTGACAGAGAGTACACTCATCCCCGGCGCAGAGCGGAGCGGTGCCTGGGAGAAGGTCAATCCCGCAGTCATAGGGTCGGTGCGGCGGGAGCGAAGTGGCCCAGGCCTTACGGAACACCAGGTCCTGGTACTCCGTGGGAATGGCGGAGAGGTCCGGGGCAACTTCTGAGCCCCCAGGAAGATGTCCCGAGGCAGGCTGCGCTTACTTCAGGCAATGAGCAGAATGGGCTCTAGCACATGATGGCACCAGCAGACCAGTCAATAAGGGGATTGTGTCCCTGGAGCCAAGAGAATCCCAATACCACGGGAACCTGAGGAGACTTAATAAGCAGCAATAGGATCATCTTGCTGTGGTTCCCTGACACATGTAGGTTGATGGGGCTGGTATTGTGGATGATTCGGTCAATAGAGCACCCGTCCAGCGCTCTAACATCCATAGGAATGGAGAGGGGCTGAGTGGGGATGTCCAGCTCGGACGCAAGGGTAGCGTCCATAGTCCATGAGGATCAGGGCAGGTAGAGGTCAGTAATCCAGGGTGGTGTGACAAGTTACAGAACGGCAGGCAGGCTCAGGATCAGGGCAGGTAGAGGTCAGTAATCCAGGGTGGTATGACAAGGTAGAGAACGGCATGCAGGCTCAGGGTCGGGGCAGGCAGAATGGTCAAAACTGGGAAAACTAAAAACAGGAACTAGAAAAAGACACGAGCATTGGACAAACGCTGGTAGGCTTGACGAAACAAAACAAACTGGCAACAGAAAAACAGAGAACAAGGTACAAATACACTGGGGATAATAGGGAAGATGGGCAACACCTGGAGGGGGGTGGAGACAAGCATAAAGACAGGTGAAACAGATCAAGGTGTGACAGATAATGATGATACCGATGACAGTAATGATGTCAATAAAGATAATGATAATAATGATGATATGATAATGACGATGTTGATAATGCCCTAACAACAAAACCTGACCTCAACCTCAATGGTTGATGATATTGGATTCCAGGGGAAAAATGGTTTCCCTTTAAAGGGAAGGCTGTTCATCTTTAATACAGTTACGTGAGGCCACAGGCTTTGTGAGTCTACAGGTAGGCACAGTTCATTGGAGTTCATTGGGAGCTTGCAGTAAACACGGCTCAGAGCACTTTTGTGAGCCATTGACCCTTGTCACTTTCAAGACATCTGCTCTGGTAATATGACCCAACTACAAGCACAAAGCTACACTGGTACGATAGCCGTTTCACCTAAATGACCACATGCTACTTTAAAAACGGACAGATTACACAACCTGATCTTCTTTACACTGCTGCATCATCTGAGATCTTGATTGATGGAAGATCTAATGCATTCTTTACCAGTGAGATACAGTGGCAAACTGATAAACACTAGACAAAAAAAGTGTTAGAAAAAAGGCTTTAAAATAATATTTATACTATTTATTCCATTCCTACAGAGGTTGGAGTGACCAATTGACCAATATTTGGTCCCGGCTACTTTGTTTCAAAAGGTTTGTAGAGTATAAGGGGTTGGATGGCTCTTATGACTCAGATTTATGCTCTGAGAATGTTTACAGGAGAGATTCTGGAGAACTTACGTAATCACTACATCAGCTTTGTCTTTATACACAAAGACACCGGTTTGTCTGAACTGAGGATCTCTCTAACCACTCTAGGTCCCATGGCATCGGTATAGTTAACTGTTCAGTGTAACCACTGTTGTTGTTCTGAATGTTTTCTTGCTGAGTCGCTAGCTATTGATTCCACTCGCCAAAAACCGCCTACACTATACCACAGCACATGCACACTTATATTTACTGTCCCTTTGTAACTTTTACTGGGTGATCATGCACATCTTTCCATTAAAAAAAAATCTACATTTTGACCAACTTGTCATGATTCTCTTTCTCCTTAAATCAGTTATTAGCTTTTGGGGGGGTACATTGCATGTCGGTGTAGTTGCAGAATGTGTGGTGGACGTGACACAGTGAAGTGAGCACCTTCAGGGGAAGGGGGGGGGCTGTTGTTCCAAGTTTTGTTTTGTCTACAGCTAATGCCGTACCCATGACAACCACGGATTGTTTTGTAGTTGAAGTGAACCTTAACATGTGTGGCAAGAGAGGTAGACAGGAAGTAGTGTCAGACAGTGAGGAGACCTGAGGAGAGGAGCTAGGAAAAACACTTTATCTCTACAGCTGCTGGTTTAGAGTGGAACACGCAGCTACAAACCACACATGGGATCAAATACTATTAAAAAAAAAATTCCAAATACTTCATCTGTGGTTGATTGGTTTAATGGAACCAGTCAGTGGTGGTTGGTGCCGTTTAAGATGGGAGATCATTTTGTTTATGAGCACGGCCTTATTTCTATTACAGCATATTGGATGACTGTCATTCATTTTCCATTCATCCAGTTCAATGTAACAGTGATAGGTTTAGGCTACTACATGATACTCACATTTTACTCTAAACCCATCATGAGGTTGCTACAACCTAGCCTATGTAATGAAAGTTTACAACGTAGGTGCACACAGGTCGAGACATGTGAGAAATCAAGGTGACGGACAGTGACACATTCAATACCGCCTTGAACACTCTTCATCAGGGTCTTCATCAGTGCAACAGTTGCAAACGAGAGTTTCTATTGGACAAATTCAGGTATGTTTATCCTCGTTTTTAGTTCCGAAAGCTTCCATTTAAGAAAACGTTTTTCACCAGAATCGGCAGAATGAATACACCCCTGATCACACGAAAACAGTTCACTTTCATAGCAGCCACATAAAACAGCATGATGCCTTTGATCGTTGGATTATTCCTTTTCGCATCTACCCGCTCTCCTGTCACCTTTTCCTTTCGCTTGTGAACTTCAGTGCACACAACACATCAGCTGTCTGTGACCAGTCGTAAAACCCCTCATCATAACTGTTTTAATTAATTATTTGGTGACATGTGAATATATTTAATATAGTTTAACCTAAAAAGGTTTCACAATTTGTATTTTTATGGTACCAGAAGAGTAGTCCCAAAACGGCAAACATCCAGGCAGGCATCTGAAACTCCAGACAGGCTGTGGCCAATTCTTAAAGTATTTCAAAGATTTAAACTGGTATTTGAATGCAGGTGTTCAGTAGAAAACCCAGATACAATGTGATTGGTCTGGAAGATGCTGCAGGCTTGTAGCAACAGACAAACACACTTTAAAGCAGAGAGAGAGTCCATCTCCTTTAAAACAAACTTTGAAGCAGAGAGAGAGTCCATCTCCTTTAAAACAAACTTTGAAACAGAGAGAGAGAGTCCATCTACTTTAAAACAAACTTTGAAGCAGAGAGAGAGTCCATCTCCTTTAAAACAAACTTTAAAGCAGAGAGAGAGTCCATCTCCTTTAAAACAAACTTTGAAGCAGAGAGAGAGTCCCTCTCCTTTAAAACAAACTTTAAAGCAGAGAGAGAGTCCCTCTCCTTTAAAACAAACTTTAAAGCTGAAGTGGGTGGTGGGAGATCAGCGGAGCAAGTAGGTAGCAGCAAGGTCACACTGCTTGTTCAGTCAGGAAGGTAGGAAGTCTAGAAAAGAGAAGGAAGATAACATCAGACAAAGCATTGGTCTCAAGCCCCAGATTGACTCAGAAGTATTTGGTCCACATAGATGGAGGCTATACAACTTGAGGCTTCCCTCAGGTAGAACAAGCTGCCTGAACTAATACAACAAGTTCCCTTAACTAATACAACAAGCTGCCTGAACTAATACAACAAGCTGCCTGAACTAATACAACAAGCTGCCTGAACTAATACAACAAGCTGCCTGAACTAATAGATCAATCTGCCTGAACTAATAGATCAATCTGCCTGAACTAATACAACAAGCTGCCTGAACTAATACAACAAGCTGCCTGAACTAATACAACAAGCTGCCTGAACTAATTCAACAAGCTGCCTGAACTAATACAACAAGCTGCCTGAACTAATACAATTTGGGGAAAAATAAACCAACCCTTTATCCTGTTTCCCTTCCAATAAAACATCTTCAAATGATCAGTTAAATAGATTAGAATGAGATATATACTGTAATTGTAAGGCCATCTAGGGACAAGCACTGAACATGAACCTAAACTCAAGTGTGATTATATAATCGAACTTACTTGTGTATTGAAGGTTTCAAAATCTTTGAATTGTATTGTATGCAAATAAACAAATTATGTAAATTAAATGAGAAGTGTGTGTTATCATTCCATTGCTCTGTTTGATTCTCTCTGTGTTCATAGTAAGTTCAGCTCTAGGTCCCATGGCAGTGCTATAGTTAACTGTTCAGCTCTAGGTCCCATGGCAGTGCTATAGTTAACTGTTCAGCTCTAGGTCCCATGGCAGTGCTATAGTTAACTGTTCAGCTCTAGGTCCCATGGCAGTGCTATAGTTAACTGTTCAGCTCTAGGTCCCATGGCAGTGCTATAGTTAACTGTTCAGCTCTAGGTCCCATGGCAGTGCTATAGTTAACTGTTCAGCTCTAGGTCCCATGGCAGTGCTATAGTTAACTGTTCAGCTCTAGGTCCCATGGTAGCGGTATAGTTACCATGGCAGCGGTATAGTTAACTGTTCAGCTCTAGGTCCCATGGTAGCGGTATAGTTACCATGGCAGCGGTATAGTTAACTGTTCAGCTCTAGGTCCCATGGCAGCAGTATAGTTAACTGTTCAGCTCTAGGTCCCATGGCAGTGCTATAGTTAACTGTTCAGCTCTAGGTCCCATGGTAGCGGTATAGTTAACTGTTCAGCTCTAGGCCCCATGGCAGCAGTATAGTTACCATGGCAGTGCTATAGTTAACTGTTCAGCTCTAGGTCCCAGGCAGCAGTATAGTTAACTGTTCAGCTCTAGGTCCCATGGTAGCGGTATAGTTAACTGTTCAGCTCTAGGCCCCTTGACAGTGCTATAGTTAACTGTTCAGCTCTAGGTCCCATGGCAGTGCTATAGTTAACTGTTCAGTTCTAGGTCCCATGGCAGTGCTATAGTTAACTGTTCAGTTCTAGGTCCCATGGCAGTGCTATAGTTAACTGTCCAGCTCTAGGTCCCATGGCAGCAGTATAGTTAACTGTTCAGCTCTAGACCCCATGGCAGTGCTATAGTTAACTGTTCAGCTCTAGGCCCCATGGCAGCAGTATAGTTACCATGGCAGTGCTATAGTTAACTGTTCAGCTCTAGGTCCCATGGCAGCAGTATAGTTAACTGTTCAGCTCTAGACCCCATGGCAGTGCTATAGTTAACTGTTCAGCTCTAGGTCCCATGGCAGCAGTATAGTTAACTGTTCAGCTCTAGGCCCCATGGCAGTGCTATAGTTAACTGTTCAGCTCTAGGTCCCATGGCAGTGCTATAGTTAACTGTTCAGCTCTAGGTCCCATGGCAGCAGTATAGTTAATTGTTCAGCTCTAGGTCCCATGGCAGTGCTATAGTTAACTGTTCAGCTCTAGGCCCCATAGCAGTGCTATAGTTAACTGTTCAGCTCTAGGCCCCATGACAGCAGTATAGTTAACTGATCAGCTCTAGGCCCCATGACAGCAGTATAGTTACCATGGCAGCGGTATAGTTAACTGTTCAGCTCTAGGTCCCATGGCAGCGGTATAGTAAACTGTTCAGCTCTAGGTCCCATGGTAGCGGTATAGTTAACTGTTCAGCTCTAGGCCCCATGGCACTGCTATAGTTAACTGTTCAGCTCTAGGCCCCATGGCAGCAGTATAGTTAACTGTTCAGCTCTAGGCCCCATGACAGCAGTATAGTTACCATGGCAGCGGTATAGTAAACTGTTCAGCTCTAAGTCCCATGGTAGCGGTATAGTTAACTGTTCAGCTCTAGACCCCATGGCAGCAGTATAGTTAACTGTTCAGCTCTAGGCCCCATGGCACTGCTATAGTTAACTGTTCAGCTCTAGGCCCCATGGCACTGCTATAGTTACCATGGCAGCAGTATAGTTACCATGGCAGCAGTATAGTTAACTGTTCAGCTCTAGGTCCCATGGCAGTAGTATAGTTACCATGGCAGCAGTATAGTTAACTGTTCAGCTCTAGGTCCCATGGCAGTAGTATAGTTACCATGGCAGCAGTATAGTTAACTGTTCAGCTCTAGGTCCCATGGCAGTAGTATAGTTACCATGGCAGCAGTATAGTAAACTGTTCAGCTCTAGGTCCCATGGTAGCGGTATAGTTAACTGTTCAGCTCTAGGTCCCATGGCAGTAGTATAGTTACCATGGCAGCAGTATAGTTAACTGTTCAGCTCTAGGTCCCATGGCAGTAGTATAGTTACCATGGCAGCAGTATAGTTAACTGTTCAGCTCTAGGCCCCATGGCAGTAGTATAGTTACCATGGCAGCAGTATAGTTAATTGGTAACTCACTCCTGTTGGACTTGGCCATAAAACCCTGATTGAAGAAACAGATGACTGTCCACAAGGTAACCTGTCATATATTTCATCTCTGTCTTCTTTCAATAACTATAGAAGAACTACAATCCCAACAACTACTCTCTCAGATAAGATTGTGTACAGAATCTATGCATCTGTATGTGCTACTTTGAAAATGTGACCCTGCTGGCCACTGTTGATGTGGAGAGCTTGTACACTAACATCCCACACACTGGAGGCTTGCAGGCGCTGCAACATGTCCTTCAGCAGAGAGACCCTACCTTTGCTCCATCCAATGATTGCATCTTGCAACTCAATGAACTGGTATTATCCAATTACGACTTCTTCTTTGAGACAGACCTTTTTCTTCAAATTCGGGGAGCGCATAGGCTCCCACCTTTTTCCACAACGATGCTAACCTGTATGTGGGAAAATTTGAGGAAGCGCTCATTTACAAAACAGAGACACCCCCCTTTACTTTCTAAAATCCTCATATGGAAGAGATACATAGAGGATGTCTTTATGCTCTGGGAAGGAAGTCAGCAGGAACTAAATGAATTCCAAACTCTACTAAACGAGAGCTCTGAATACCTCCAATTCACCATGCAGACTGATGAGAGAAAAATACACTACCTGGACTGATGGATCATCAAAGAGAATGACGCATTACACACAGACATATACACAAAGCCCACAGTCCGCAGTGCCTTTACATGAAGGATAGTATGCATCCCCTTCCCCTCAAGAATGGTCTACCATATAGTCAGTTAAACGAATGTTCACCGGTCAGATTGTGACAGCAATGCTAAAAACAAAAACACAGATACAGTACATTCAAAATGAGAAGCTACAAGGACAAAACTCGTGATGCTGCAGTGATGAAAATGTCTCAAAAACCCAAGAGAGGAATGACTAAAAACTAAAACCAAAGAAGAAAAACAAACCAACAATACAACAAGTGTTCAGAGAAAATGAAAGCAATCCTGAAAAAGTACTGGCATATTTTGCAATCAGACAAAAAAAATTGCACACCTCATCAAGGATCCCCCACTGGTGGTCTATAAGTGTGGTCGCAATATTGGAAATAGTTTGGTGAGATCTGACCTGCCCCCTGAGCCCACTCAGACACTCTTGACACCCATTCCAAATGGGAACTACAAATATGGCTCATGTGCACAGTGAAATAGAACTACAAATATGGCTCATGTGCACAGTGAAATAGAACTACAAATATGGCTCATGTGCACAGTGAAATAGAACTACAAATATGGCTCATGTGCACAGTGAAATAGAACTACAAATATGGCTCATGTGCACAGTGAAATAGAACTACAAATATGGCTCATGTGCACAGTGAAATAGAACTACAAATATGGCTCATGTGCACAGTGAAATAGAACTACGGAAACATCCTTCTTCAGACACCCACATACAGGTCGAATAATCCCTGTCAGGCGTAACATCTCATGCAAAGAAAAAGGGAGTAATCTATGTCATCACCTGTTCATGTGGGAAAGCCTACGTATGACAAACTGAAAAGAGGGTTAAAACAACACATACAGTAGCTGAACACCACAGCTCAATCAGGTGTAAGAACAATGACTATCTGTGGAAGTTCAAACAGGTGCCATTAATACGAGTGGAGGACAGAGGAGCCTCTTAAAGAAGAAGTTACAGGTCTGTGAGAGCCAGAAATCTTGCTTGTTTGTAGGTGACCAAATACTTATTTTCCACCATAATTTGCAAATAAATTCATTAAAAATCCTACAATGTGATTTTCTGGATTGTTTTTCTCCTCATTTTGTCTGTCATTAGTTGAAGTGTACCTATGATGAAATTAACAGGCCTCTCTCATCTTTTTAAGTGGGAGAACTTGCACAATTGGTGGCTGACTAAATACTTTTTTGCCCCACAGCTTCCACTTTGAAAATGTGAGAAATGACATCTCAAATACTTTTCAATTCCTGTCCATTATTTAAAAAGTATGAACTGAAAAACACACACACACACACACACACACACACACACACACACACACACACACACACACACACACACACACACACACACACACACACACACACACACACACACACACACACACACACACACACACACACACACACGTATTGATTCTCTGTTTGTTAGAGGAGGGTAACAGTGTACCTGTACAGGTCTCAGGGTATCACAACCTCTCAGTCTCCCCTGATGATGTCCACCTCTACTCTGACCCACCCCTCCCTGAGAAATGCCTTTTAAAGAATGTGAATGTTTGTTTTTCCCCCTCCAACAAACCAGCCAGTAAAAAAAACTGAGCCCCACAAACGTAGACAGCACACATACCAGGCAAGTCATTAAGCATTAACATGTTTTAATGGGAAACGCTTGGTTAAGAGAAGGCCACTCTAGAACACATAGACAGGAAGCTAGAGAAGGTCACTCTAGAACACATAGACAGGAAGGAAGAGAAGGTCACTCTAGAACACATAGACAGGAAGGTGGAGAAGGTCACCCTAGAACACATAGACAGGAAGGTAGAGAAGGTCACTCTAGAACACCGACAGGAAGGAAGAGAAGATCACTCTACAACACACAGACAGGAAGGAAGAGAAGGCCACTCTAGAACACATAGACAGGAAGGATGAGAAGGCACTCTAGAACACATAGACAGGAAGGTAGAGAAGGTCACTCTAGAACACATAGACAGGAAGGAAGAGAAGGTCACTCTAGAACACATAGACAGGAAGGTAGAGAAGGTCACTCTAGAACACATAGACAGGAAGGAAGAGAAGGCCACTATAGAACACATAGACAGGAAGGTAGAGAAGGTCACTCTAGAACACAGACAGGAAGGAATAGAAGGTCACTATAGAACACATAGACAGGAAGGAAGAGAAGGTCACTCTAGAACACATAGACAGGAAGGAATAGAAGGCCACTCTAGAACACACAGACAGGAAGAGAAGGTCACTCTAGAACACAGACAGGAAGGAAGAGAAGGCCACACTACACCACATAGACAGGAAGGAAGAGAAGGTCACTCTAGAACACAGACAGGAAGGAATAGAAGGTCACTATAGAACACAGACAGGAAGGAAGAGAAGGCCACTACACCACATAGACAGGAAGGAATACATTTACATTTACATTTAAGTCATTTAGCAGACGCTCTTATCCAGAGCGACTTACATAGAAGGCCACTCTAGAAAACATGGACAGGAAGGAAGAGAAGACCACTCTAGAACACATGGACAGGAAGGAAGAGAAGGTCACTCTAGAACACAGACAGGAAGGAAGAGAATGCCACTCTAGAACACATAGACAGGAAGGAATAGAAGGTCACTCTAGAACACATACAGGAAGGAAGAGAAGTTCACTCTAGAACACAAAGACAGGAAGGAATAGAAGGTCACTCTAGAACACAGACAGGAAGGAAGGGAAGGTCACTCTAGAACACATAGACAGGAAGGTAGAGAAGGCACTCTAGAACACACCGACAGGAAGGAAGAGAAGGTCACTCTAGAACACATAGACAGGAAGGAAGAAAAGGCCACTCTAGAACACATAGACAGGAAGGAAGAGAAGGTCACTCTAGAACACATAGACAGGAAGGAAGAGGTCACTCTAGAACACATAGACAGGAAGGAAGAGAAGGTCACTCTCGAACACCCACAGGAAGGAAGAGAAGGTCACTAGAAGACATAGACAGGAAGGAAGAGAAGGCCACTCTAGAACACATAGACAGGAAGGAAGAGAAGGCCACTCTAGAACACAGACAGGAAGGAAGAGAAAGCCACTCTAGAACACATAGACAGGAAGGAAGAGAAGGCCACTCTAGAACACATAGACAGGAAGGAAGAAAAGGCCACTCTAGAACACATAGACAGGAAGGAAGAGAAGGTCACTCTAGAACACAGACAGGAAGGAATAGAAGGCCACTCTAGAACACATAGACAGGAAGGAAGAAAAGGCCACTCTAGAACACATAGACAGGAAGGAAGAGAAAGTCACTCTAGAACACAGACAGGAAGGAATAGAAGGCCACTCTAGAACACATAGACAGGAAGGAAGAAAAGGCCACTCTAGAACACATAGACAGGAAGGAAGAGAAGGCCACTCTAGAACACATAGACAGGAAGGAAGAGAAGGCCACTCTAGAACACATAGACAGGAAGGAAGAGAAGGTCACTATAGAACACAGACAGGAAGGAATAGAAGGCCACTCTAGAACACATAGACAGGAAGGAAGAGAAGGCCACTCTAGAACACATAGACAGGAAGGAAGAGAAGGCCACTCTAGAACACATAGACAGGAAGGAAGAAAAGGCCACTCTAGAACACATAGACAGGAAGGAAGAGAAGGCCACTCTAGAACACATAGACAGGAAGGAAGAGAAGGCCACTCTAGAACACATAGACAGGAAGGAAGAAAAGGCCACTCTAGAACACATAGACAGGAAGGAAGAGAAGGTCACTCTAGAACACAGACAGGAAGGAATAGAAGGCCACTCTAGAACACATAGACAGGAAGGAAGAGATGGCACTCTACAACACATAGACAGGAAGGAAGAGAAGGTCACTCTAGAACACATAGACAGGAAGGAAGAGGTCACTCTAGAACACCGACAGGAAGGAAGAGAAGGTCACTATAGAACACATAGACAGGAAGGAATAGAAGGTCACTCTAGAACACCGACAGGAAGGAAGAGAAGGTCACTCTAGAACACATAGACAGGAAGGAAGAGATGGCACTCTACAACACATAGACAGGAAGGAAGAGAAGGTCACTCTAGAACACATAGACAGGAAGGAAGAGGTCACTCTAGAACACATAGACAGGAAGGAAGAGAAGGTCACTCTCGAACACCCACAGGAAGGAAGAGAAGGTCACTAGAAGACATAGACAGGAAGGAAGAGAAGGCCACTCTAGAACACATAGACAGGAAGGAAGAGAAGGCCACTCTAGAACACATAGACAGGAAGGAAGAGAAGGCCACTCTAGAACACATAGACAGGAAGGAAGAGAAGGCCACTCTAGAACACATAGACAGGAAGGTCCATGTGTTAAATAAAAAATGATACATAAATAATGATATATACTGTTGCACACCTACAACAATGAACCTTGGGTCTCAAACAGTGCACTGTAGTCCTTATACTTAAGATGTGGCTTCTGAATGAGTTTAATTAGCCGTATTCCACAGCTCTATGTAATCTAAGGGATGATGGTAGACGTGGAACCGGGGGGAGTGTATTAGCCTGACTCCCTCCACACAGCATCCTGTATACCTGCTGGGTTCGACTGTTTCTGAGTAATTGCTACATTGTTACAAAGTCTGGGTATTTTTCCCCCTTGGCATTAAAGAAACCTGTACAGTTTATGTTAAACACCAGCTAAATAGCTCAGAATTAAGTCACATGCTACAACATCCATTACTCACACAAGTTCCAACAGAATGAAGACATTTCAAATGTCATATTATGTCTATATAAAGTGTTGTATTGATGTGCAAATAGTTCAACGGAAAATAAATAAACATAAATATAGGTTGTATTTACAATGGTGTCTGTTCTTCACTGGTTGCCCTTTTCTTGAGGCAACAGGTCACACATCTTGCTGCTGTGATGGCACACTGTGATATTTCACCCAGTAGATATGGGAGTTTATCAAAATTGGATTTGTTTTCAAATTCTTTGTGGGTCTGTGTAATCTGAGCGAAATACGTGTCTCTAATATGGTCATACATTTGGCAGGAGGTTAGGAAGTGCAGCTCAGTTTCCACCTCATTTTGTGGGCAGTGAGCACATAGCCTGTCTTCACTTGTGAGTCAGGTCTGCCTACGGCGACCTTTCTCGATAGCAAGGCTATGCTCACCGAGTTTATACATTGTCAAAGATTTCCTTAATTTTGGGTCAGTCACAGTGGGACAGGTATTCTGCCACTGTGTTCTCTCTGTTTAGGACCCATTAGCGTTCTAGTTTACTCCATTTTTCTGTTCTTTATAATGTGTCAAGTAATGATCTTTTTTGTTATCTCATGATTTGGTTAGGTCTAATTATGTTGCTGTCCTGGGGCTCTGGTTGTGAACAGTCTCTCTCTCATCTCTGACCCTCCAACCAACTAACTAACTAACTAACTAACTAACTAACTAACTAACTAACTAACTAACTAACTAACTAACTAACTGTCTGTCTGTCTGTCTGTCTGTCTGTCTGTCTGTCTGTCTGTCTGTCTGTCTGTCTGTCTGTCTGTCTGTCTGTCTGTCTGTCTGTCTGTCTGTCTGTCTGTCTGTCTGTCTGTCTGTCTGTCTGTCTGTCTGTCTGTCTGTCTGTCTGTCTGTCTGTCTGTCTGTCTGTCTGTCTGTCTGTCTGTGGAAGTGAGCTAGTAGAAAATACCACATGGTCAATGGAGCATTATAACGGTATGGAGGGGAACAAGAGAGGTCTTTTAGAGACTGGTAATTGTAGATTTATTGGTCCCCCTTCAGACCTGACACACCCTGGAGGCTACATGTCCTGCAGCTGGGTGGAAATGATTCCTAAAGCGTGTCTGACTGACTGGACTGAGGTATAGCTTTATGTTCAGTGAGTCTTCCTGAAACCCTCTAGAAACTAACGCTCCATGGTCGCTTCGGTTGATTTGGTAAGACCTCCTGTGTTCAGTCAAATATTTGTGTGGTAGACCTGAATAAACATGTAATTATTACCAAGGCTGTAGAGGTAGAGAGGTATTACTTTACAGTCTGGGTGTTTCCCCACCTTGGCATTAAAGAAACATGCACAGTTTATGTTAAACTCCAGCTAAATATCTCAGAATGAAGTCACAGGCTCGAACATCCATTACATTACATAAATGCTACACTGCCAGAGGTGCATCTGAAATAGCATCTTATTCCCCATATAGTCTACTAACATTGATCAGAACCCCTAATCTCTGTTCCCTTTCTCGCTCTCTCTGTGGGGAACTAACCCCCAACCCTCCAACCTCTCTCTCTCTGTGAGGAACTAACCCCCAACCCTCCAACCTCTCTCTCTGTGATGAACTAACCCCCAACCCTCCAACCTCTCTCTCTCTGTGAGGAACTAACCCCCAACCCTCCAACCCTCTCTCTCTGTGGGAACTAACCCCCAACCCTCCAACCTCTCTCTCTCTGTGAGGAACTAACCCCCAACCCTCCAACCTCTCTCTCTGTGATGAACTAACCCCCAACCCTCCAACCTCTCTCTCTCTGTGATGAACTAACCCCCAACCCTCCAACCTCTCTCTCTGTGATGAACTAACCCCCAACCCTCCAACCTCTCTCTCTGTGATGAACTAACCCCCAACCCTCCAACCTCTCTCTCTGTGATGAACTAACCCCCAACCCTCCAACCTCTCTCTCTGTGATGAACTAACCCCCAACCCTCCAACCTCTCTCTCTCTGTGAGGAACTAATCCCCAAACCTCCAACCTCCCTGCTCCCTCTCTCTCTCTCTGTGAGGAACTAACCCAACCCTCCAACCTCTCTCTCTCTCTCTGTGAGGAACTAACCCAACCCTCCAACCCCCTCTCTCTCTCTATGATGAACTAACCCCCAACCCTCCAACCTCTCTCTCTCTGTGAGGAACTAACCCCCAAAACTCCAACCTCCCTGCTCCCTCTCTCTATGTGAGGAACTAACCCAACCCTCCAACCTCTCTCTCTCTGTGAGGAACTAACCCCCAACCTCTCTCTCTCTGTGATGAACTAACCCCCAACCCTCCAACCTCTCTCTCTCTGTGAGGAACTAACCCCCAAACCTCCAACCTCCCTGCTCCTCTCTCTCTCTCTCTGTGAGGAACTAACCCAACCCTCCAACCTCCCTCTCTCTCTCTGTGAGGAACTAACCCAACCCTCCAACCTCCTTCTCTCTCTCTGTGAGGAACTAATCCGACCCTCCAACCTCCCTCTCTCTCTCTGTGAGGAACTAATCCAACCCTCTAACCTCAATCTTTCTCTCGCTCTCTCTCTCCCTCTCTCTCTCTGTAAGGAACTAATCCGACACTCCAACCTCTCTTTCTCTCGCTCTCTCTCTCTCTCTCTCTCTCAATGAGGAACTAACCCCTGATCCTCCAACCTCCTTGCTCCTCTCTCTCTCTCTGTAAGGAACTAATCCGACACTCCAACCTCTCTTTCTCTCGCTCTCTCCCTCTCTCTCTCTCTCTCTCTCAATGAGGAACTAACCCCTGATCCTCCAACCTCCTTGCTCCCTCTCTCTCTCTCTGTAAGGAACTAATCCGACACTCCAACCTCTCTTTCTCTCGCTCTCTCCCTCTCTCTCTCTCTCAATGAGGAACTAACCCCTGATCCTCCAACCTCCTTGCTCCCTCTCTCTCTCTCTCTCTCTGTAAGGAACTAATCCGACACTCCAACCTCTCTTTCTCTCGCTTAACTCTCTCCCTCTCTCTCTCTCTCTCAATGAGGAACTAACCCCTGATCCTCCAACCTCCTTGCTGAGAGAAACCCCCTCTCTCTCTCTCTGTAAGGAACTAATCCGACACTCCAACCTCTCTTTCTCTCGCTCTCTCCCTCTCTCTCTCTCTCTCTCTCAATGAGGAACTAACCCCTGATCCTCCAACCTCCTTGCTCCCTCTCTCTCTCTCTCTCTCTGTAAGGAACTAATCCGACACTCCAACCTCTCTTTCTCTCGCTCTCTCCCTCTCTCTCTCTCTCTCTCTCAATGAGGAACTAACCCCTGATCCTCCAACCTCCTTGCTCCCTCTCTCTCTCTCTCTCTCTGTAAGGAACTAATCCGACACTCCAACCTCTCTCTTTCTCTCGCTCTCTCTCCCTCTCTCTCTCTCTGTAAGGAACTAACCCCTGATCCTCCAACCTCCCTGCTCCATCTCTCTCTCTCTCTGTAAGGAACTCATATTTGTGTGGTAGACCTGAATCAACATAAATGTAATTATTAGCTTCTGTGTCAGAAGTTCCAAGGCTGTAGAAGCAGAGAGGTATTACTGTACAGCAGCTTAACTCAACTTCTGGGTTGGCATCAAAGCTGCGGCAACTCCCAGTCTCTCTAGATCTTGATGGCTTTAAAACTGTTCTGTATGGCATAAAAGCTAAAGCCATGTCTGAGAGAAACCCCCCCATAAATGTTTCTTGTTCCATTTGCCCAAATACTACCCATCAAGGGGAGACAGGGCAGACATCAGAGCTCTGTAGCAGTTAGATGTGCTCTAGAAACATATGATACTGTAGCTGTCCGCCTAGCAGAGTAACCTTGATGATGTAATGTAAATGTGTCAGTCTGCCTGGCAGCGTAACCTTGATGATGTAATGTAAATGTGTCAGTCTGCCTGGCAGTGTAACCTTGATGATGTAATGTAAATGTGTCAGCCTGCCTGGCAGTGTAACCTTGATGATGTAATGTAAATGTGTCAGTCTGCCTGGCAGTGTAACCTTGATGATGTAATGTAAATGTGTCAGTCTGCCTGGCAGAGTAACCTTGATGATGTAATGTAAATGTGTCAGTCTGCCTGGCAGTGTAACCTTGATGATGTCATGTAAATGTGTCAGTCAGTGTAACCTTGATGATGTAATGTAAATGTGTCAGTCAGTGTAACCTTGATGATGTAATGTAAATGTGTCAGTCAGTGTAACCTTGATGATGTAATGTAAATGTGTCAGTCAGTGTAACCTTGATGATGTAATGTAAATGTGTCAGTCTGCCTGGCAGTGTAACCTTGATGATGTCATGTAAATGTGTCAGTCTGCCTGGCAGTGTAACCTTGATGATGTCATGTAAATGTGTCAGTCAGTGTAACCTTGATGATGTAATGTAAATGTGTCAGTCTGCCTGGCAGTGTAACCTTGATGATGTCATGTAAATGTGTCAGTCTGCCTGGCAGTGTAACCTTGATGATGTAATGTAAATGTGTCAGTCTGCCTGGCAGTGTAACCTTGATGATGTCATGTAAATGTGTCAGTCAGTGTAACCTTGATGATGTAATGTAAATGTGTCAGTCTGCCTGGCAGTGTAACCTTGATGATGTCATGTAAATGTGTCAGTCTGCCTGGCAGTGTAACCTTGATGATGTAATGTAAATGTGTCAGTCTGCCTGGCAGTGTAACCTTGATGATGTCATGTAAATGTGTCAGTCAGTGTAACCTTGATGATGTAATGTAAATGATTCATCAGTGGTTTGGTTTCCTTCAAGTGTCAGTTTGGTAAGTCTTTATTTGTATAGTCCATCTGAAGATGCTCTACAGATTATCAGTAACATTTCAACTAACGATCTACTGATCCTTATTCTAACCGTAATGTTAGCAAGCAGTCGTTTATCAACAGACGGTCATACGATCAACAAACTATCTGTCGAGCATGTGAACTACTATCCAGGCAATCGAAATAAAGTGGGGAATGTCCGTTGTTTTTCTTCAAATAACAGAAGGAACTCTGTTGTGCGGTTTGTTTCTATGGTAGCGATCAGGGGAAGAAGCCAACAATAACGAACCGCTTCAGGTCTGCTGAAGTAATTCAGGTCTCAGTCAGTGACATAAAAAATAATCAGAAAGACAGTATGTCCTCCTTGGATGGAACTTTACATCTTTCGCAGGAGATCCAACGCAACTGTGCTTTATTTTGGTTTACCCGTTCTTAATTCAAAAGTTAATTTATATAATAATATATACCAGCAGAAAATGAACCTATAATCCTGACATTGCTCTAGTGCTGTGCAGCTGAGCCACAGAGAAAACCCAATGAAACAGTTAACAATGGATTAATCCCTGCTGAAACACTCTGGGTGTGACAGATGTTTTAACAAAAAGGAGTTTTGTCAGAGTTCCCAGTCCAGAGTTCCCAGTCCAGGGTTCCCAGTCCAGGGTTCCCAGTTCAGAGTTCCCAGTCCAGGGTTCATTTACATTTACATTTAAGTCATTTAGCAGACGCTCTTATCCAGAGCGACTTACAAATTGGTGCATTCACCTTATGACATCCAGTGGGACAGTCACTTAACAATAGTGCATCTAAAACTTAGGGGGGGTGGGGTTCCCAGTCCAGGGTTCCCAGTCCAGAGTTACCAGTCCAGGGTTCCCAGTCCAGGGTTCCCAGTCCAGGGTTCCCAGTCCACAGTTCCCAGTCCAGGGTTCCCAGTCCAGAGTTCCCAGTCCAGGGTTCCCAGTCCAGGGTTCCCAGTCCAGAGTTCCCAGTCCAGGGTTCCCAGTCCAGGGTTCCCAGTCCAGAGTTCCCAGTCCAGAGTTCCCAGTCCAGGGTTCCCAGTCCAGGGTTCCCAGTCCAGAGTTCCCAGTCCAGGGTTCCCAGTCCAGGGTTCCCAGTCCAGGGTTCCCAGTCCAGAGTTCCCAGTCCAGAGTTCCCAGTCCAGGGTTCCCAATCCAGGGTTCCCAGTCCAGAGTTCCCAGTCCAGAGTTCCCAGTCCAGGGTTCCCAGTCCAGGGTTCCCAGTCCAGGGTTCCCAGTCCAGAGTTCCCAGTCCAGGGTTCCCAGTCCAGGGTTCCCAGTCCAGAGTTCCCAGTCCAGAGTTCCCAGTCCAGGGTTCCCAGTCCAGGGTTCCCAGTCCAGAGTTCCCAGTCCAGGGTTCCCAGTCCAGGCCAATGACAAATCAACTTTGTTGAGGACAAACTAAGACCTTCTGTGGTAAAATAGATGTCCTGGCTATGATACTCAGTGGATGTCCTCAGAAGGTGAAATAACCTTCATGTGTGGGTGACCGGGTTTAAACCAGGGTCATGTGTTAGGCAACTGAGCTAAAGCCCAGGCATCAGTTTGAGGTGCTGATGCAAGTCTTCATGTCTCAGGCGAGGGATGGCATTGCATTTGGGATTAATTTGATGACAAATAATGATATCTCAAAAATGTATTTGTTCACATGAATTAATCTATTTTCGTTTAAATCTATTCTACACATTTACTTTTCATATCATTACTCTATTTGCGGTTAAAAAAATAAAAATTACAAATAAGATCGACTCGGTTAAATTTTAATTTATGTGTGTGATAAAGTGTCTTGGCTCACTCCCCACGCCCCTCCCTAGAACCGTTTAGTCCTTCACTATATATTCCTGGTCGCACCGTTCTCCGACTTGTCGGGAGATCGGAGGCCAACAGAATAAGGGGAAAAGGCCAAGATGCAGCACGTAACTTTATTGACTTTGGCGCTCACCTTGATTGCAACGATTTGTTTAGCAAAGTCACCCTATCAATCAGTTCTTCAGCACAGCAGGATAAGAGGCAGACAGCATGGGTAAGGAGCACACGTTATTACTCCAATGATAATGTGCGCATAGAAAGTTCTGCATTCTGCAGTTTCAAATGGCAAAAGTAATAACTTTTGGTTCGTATAATTACAAAGCATGATTTATGTTTTATGCTATAGAATATATAGCCTTCTAGAGCTACGGATTTTTAATGGCATACTGTGTTGTACTTCACAACTGCTTGAAGTAAAGTGAACCGGTAATTCGATATAAGTGATAGGCAAACTCAAAGTGTCTACTGTAAATGTGCCGGCAAAAATAAAACTGAATGAAATATTCTCTCATCTCTTTTTAGACCCAATGTGTGCGCGATGCAAAAGATACAGGGGACGGACAAGAAATACTTCACCAACTGCAAGCAATGGTACCATCGTAAGATCTGCGGCAAGCCAACGTGAGTGTAATATAAACATGTTATTCACATGCGTGTTCATTTGAATAGTTGACCGCGAGTTGATTTATTACAACATGCTGCGTCAATATATTGGTATTATAGCCTACTAGTGTAGACTACACATATAGTGCGCATGGATAAGCAGGCCATCATTAAGGAAGGAAGATCTGAAAACGTTTTTTTTGTCATTTGTGCTGAGCATATCTTAATAAGATGTATCCGTTTTACATTGGGGGTAAATAAGAAATGTTCCTTTCTTGTGGGTTTATTGAAGGACTAAGATGAACTAAGATTGTCAAACTGAACGAAAAGTAGCTGAAAGATTTAACCTTTGTTGAGGACAAAAAGCAGCAGGGCTAAAGGCAGAAAACAACAGATGAACTGAGTTCTACCATGAGTTCTGCATCCCAAATTGCACCCTATTCCTTGTATAGTGTACTACTGTTGACCAGGGCCCACAGGGTAGTGTACTACTGTTGACCAGGGCCCACAGGGTAGTGCACTACTGTTGACCAGGGCCCACAGGGTAGTGTACTACTGTTGACCAGGGCCCACAGGGTAGTGTACTACTGTTGACCAGGACCCATAGGTTAGTGCACTACTGTTGACCAGGGCCCATAGGGTAGTGCGCTACTGTTGACCAGGGCCCACGACGCCCTCACGACGCCAGGACAGCGGAGTCAATCACCACCTTCCGGAGACACCTGAAACCCCACCTCTTTAAGGAATACCTAGGATAGGTTAAGTAATCCCTCTCACCCCACCCCCCCTAAGTTTTAGATGCACTATTGTTAAGTGACTGTCCCACTGGATGTCATAAGGTGAATGCACCAATTTGTAAGTCGCTCTGGATAAGAGCGTCTGCTAAATGACTTAAATGTAAAATGTAATAGGTTAGTGCACTACTGTTGACCAGGGCCCATAGGGTAGTGTACTACTGTTGACCAGGACCCACAGGGTAGTGTACTACTGTTGACCAGGGCCCATAGGGTAGTGTACTACTGTTGACCAGGGCCCATAGGGTAGTGTACTACTGTTGACCAGGGCCCATAGGGTAGTGTACTACTGTTGACCAGGGCCCATAGGGTAGCGTACTACTGTTGACCAGGGCCCACAGGGTAGTGTACTACTGTTGACCAGGGCCCACAGGGTAGTGCACTACTGTTGACCAGGGCCCATAGGGTAGTGTACTACTGTTGACCAGGGCCCACAGGGTAGTGCACTACTGTTGACCATGGCCCATAGGGTAGTGTACTACTGTTGACCAGGGCCCACAGGGTAGTGTACTACTGTTGACCAGGGCCCACAGGGTAGTGCACTACTGTTGACCATGGCCCATAGGGTAGTGTACTACTGTTGACCAGGGCCCACAGGGTAGTGCACTACTGTTGACCAGGACCCACAGGGTAGTGTACTACTGTTGACCAGGGCCCATAGGGTAGTGTACTACTGTTGACCAGGGCCCATAGGGTAGTGTACTACTGTTGACCAGGGCCCATAGGGTAGTGTACTACTGTTGACCAGGACCCATAGGTTAGCGCACTACTGTTGACCAGGGCCCACAGGGTAGTGTACTACTGTTGACCAGGGCCCACAGGGTAGTGCACTACTGTTGACCAGGGCCCATAGGGTAGTGTACTACTGTTGACCAGGGCCCACAGGGTAGTGCACTACTGTTGACCATGGCCCATAGGGTAGTGTACTACTGTTGACCAGGGCCCACAGGGTAGTGCACTACTGTTGACCAGGACCCACAGGGTAGTGTACTACTGTTGACCAGGGCCCACAGGGTAGTGCACTACTGTTGACCAGAGCCAATTTGGGACATACCCATAGAATAGAGATAGATGGTGTACAGTGGGAAGGAATTGATTTGACTGAGCTATGCTAAATTTAGTACATTTTCCAGTCCAAAACAGCAGCTTGCGTAACACCTAAACCTTCAGAGAGAGTAAGCATGATGAAGGTGACAGTTATAAGAAGCACATAAGTGAAATTCCTTCCTGAAACAGTAGCCCAACTATTTAAGTCGCTAACCATAATAACTTGCTGTTGTAAAAGTGACATGCAGAGAGGTCTGTTTTCAATCGTCTGCTAGGACTTAACCTTGTTAAGATGGGTTCAGTTGGCAAGCAGCTCCATGTCGAAGTGGGAACTTCTTTTTGCTTCATCCTTTCATGAGAACTTCTCCTGCAGTCGTTGGGTCCTGCCAGGACAGTCGTTGGGTCCTGCCAGGACAGTCGTTGGGTCCTGCCAGGACAGTCGTTGGGTCCTGCCAGGACAGTCGTTGGGTCCTGCCAGGACAGTCGTTGGGTCCTGCCAGGACAGTCGTTGGGTCCTGCCAGGACAGTCGTTGGGTCCTGCCAGGACAGTCGTTGGGTCCTGCCAGGACAGTCGTTGGGTCCTGCCAGGACAGTCGTTGGGTCCTGCCAGGACAGTCGTTGGGTCCTGCCAGAACAGTCGTTGGGTCCTGCCAGGACAGTCGTTGGGTCCTGCCAGGACAGTCGTTGGGTCCTGCCAGGACAGTCTGATGCCAGTGTAAATGAAAGAGAGTGTGCGTCCTAAATGGCACCCTATTCCCTAAAAATTGCACTACTTTTGACCAGAGTCCTATGGGCAATGGTACCCTATTCCCTATATAGTGCACTACTTTTGACCAGAGCTCTATTACTTTTGATCGGGGCCCATAGGGATCTGGTCAAAAGTAGTTCACTATATAGGGAATAGGGTGCCATATGGGATGTATCGTCTATTATAATGCAAAACGTCCCAACAGTCCTGGGAGAGAAAATATCCTGTAAAAGGTGTTAATGACTTAATGATCCAATGTTTAAAACGTCCAGCTGTAGTATTCTCTAGTGTAGCTGTAGTAGTCTCTAGTGTAGCTGTAGTAGTCTCTAGTGTAGCTGTAGTAGTCTCTATTCTAGCTGTAGTAGTCTCTATTCTAGCTGTAGTAGTCTCTAGTGTAGCTGTAGTAGTCTCTAGTCTAGCTGTAGTAGTCTCTAGTCTAGCTGTAGTAGTCTCTAGTCTAGCTGTAGTAGTCTCTAGTCTAGCTGTAGTAGTCTCTAGTGTAGCTATAGTAGTCTCCAGTCTAGCTGTAGTAGTCTCTAGTGTAGCTGTAGTAGTCTCTATTCTAGCTGTAGTAGTCTCTAGTCTAGCTGTAGTAGTCTCTAGTCTAGCTGTAGTAGTCTCTAGTCTAGCTGTAGTAGTCTCTAGTCTAGCTGTAGTAGTCTCTAGTGTAGCTGTAGTAGTCTCTAGTCTAGCTGTAGTAGTCTCTAGTGTAGCTGTAGTAGTCTCTAGTCTAGCTGTAGTAGTCTCTAGTCTAGCTGTAGTAGTCTCTAGTCTAGCTGTAGTAGTCTCTAGTGTAGCTGTAGTAGTCTCTAGTCTAGCTGTAGTAGTCTCTAGTCTAGCTGTAGTAGTCTCTAGTCTAGCTGTAGTAGTCTCTAGTCTAGCTGTAGTAGTCTCTAGTCGAGCTGTAGTAGTCTCTAGTCTAGCTGTAGTAGTCTCTAGTCTAGCTGTAGTAGTCTCTATTCTAGCTGTAGTAGTCTCTATTCTAGCTGTAGTAGTCTCTAGTCTAGCTGTAGTAGTCTCTATTCTAGCTGTAGTAGTCTCTATTCTAGCTGTAGTAGTCTCTAGTCTAGCTGTAGTAGTCTCTATTCTAGCTGTAGTAGTCTCTATTCTAGCTGTAGTAGTCTCTATTCTAGCTGTAGTAGTCTCTAGTCTAGCTGTAGTAGTCTCTAGTGTAGCTGTAGTAGTCTCTAGTGTAGCTGTAGTAGTCTCTAGTCTAGCTGTAGTAGTCTCTAGTCTAGCTGTAGTAGTCTCTAGTCTAGCTGTAGTAGTCTCTAGTCGAGCTGTAGTAGTCTCTAGTCTATCTGTAGTAGTCTCTATTCTAGCTGTAGTAGTCTCTATTCTAGCTATAGTAGTCTCTATTCTAGCTCATGGACAACTATTTCTGAACCCTTTTATTTTACTAGCTTACTGATAATATGTGTACACTACCAGTCAAAAGTTTGGACACACCTACTCATTCAAGGACATTTCTTTATTCTGACAATTTTCTACATTGTAGAATAATAGTGAAGACATCAAAACTATGGAATAACACATATGGAATCATGTAGTAACCAAAAAAGTATATTTTATATTTGAGATTCTTCAAAGTAGCCACCCTTTGCCTTGATGACAGCTTTGCACACTCTCGGCATTCTCTCATCCAGCTTCACCTGGAATGCTTTTCCAACAGTCTTGAAGGAGTTCCCACATATGCTGAGCACTTGTTGGCTGCTTTTCCTTCCCTCTGCGGTCCAACTCATCCCAAACCATCTCTATTGGGTTGAAGTCGGGTGATTGTGGAGGCCAGGTCATCTGATGCAGCACTCCATCACTCTTCTTCTTGGTCAAATAGCCATTACTCAGCCTTAAGGTGTGTTTTGGGTAATTGTCCTGTTGAAAAACAAATGATAGTCCCACTAAGCGCAAACCAGATGGGATGGTATATCGCTGCAGAATGATGTGGTAGCCATGCTGATTAAGTGTGCCTTGAATTCAAAATAAATCACTGACAGTGTCACCAGCAAAGCACCCCCACACCTCCTCTTCCATGCTTCACGGTGGGAACCACACATGCAGAGATCATCCTTTCACCTACTCTGTGTCTCGCAAAGACACGGTGGTTGGACCAAGCAAGTCTCTTCTTATTATTGGTATCCTTTAGTAGTGGTTTCTTTGCAGCAATTCGTCCATGAAGGCCTGATTCACACATTCTCCTCTGAATAGTTGATGTTGAGATGTGTCTGGTAACTAATGAAAATGTCTGTAAAAGTTCTTGACATTTTTTCGTATTGACTGACCTTCATGTCTTAAAGTAATGATGGACTGTCGTTTCTCTTTGCTTATTTGAGCTGTTCTTGCCATAATATGGACTTGGTCTTTTATTTTACCAAATAGGGCTATCTATAATATATGTTAATTTGTTCAACACTTATTTTGTTACTCCATGATTCCATATGTGTTATTTCATAGCTTTGATGTCTTCACTAATATTCTACAATGTAGGAAATAGTCCAAAATTTTGACTGGTACTATATATAAATAGGATATATATTTAATGTCAAAAGAATAGTTGACAAATTAATACGTTAGTAGTAACAGTAATGGAAATTGGTTTGCGTTAGTTTTTGATCTTCATGTTAAGCTCATGAGTTAGACACAATCCTGTTAGTTTGGTTCTCAGCAATTAGGAAATGACTCACCCAGGAATCATTGAGTCATCAACTTTGTCGCTGTATCCTCTTCTCTTTTTGTGACATCAACAACGATGTAGTTGGTTTGGGGGAGATAAATGCTGGGTTGGCTAGGTAGTTAATTTGGACGAGATAAATGCTGGGTTAGCTAGGTAGTTGGTTTGGGGGAGATAAATGCTGGGTTGGCTATGTTGTTGGTTTGGGGGAGATAAATGCTGGGTTAGCTAGGTAGTTGGTTTGGACGAGATAAATGCTGGGTTAGCTGGGTAGTTAGTTTGGGGGAGATAAATGCTGGGTTAGCTAGGTAGTTGGTTTGGGGGAGATAAATGCTGGGTTGGCTAGGTAGTTGGTTTGGACGAGATAAATGCTGGGTTAGCTAGGTAGTTGGTTTGGACGAGATAAATGCTGGGTTAGCTAGGTAGTTAATTTGGATGAGATAAATGCTGGGTTAGCTAGGTAGTTGGTTTGGGGGAGATAAATGCTGGGTTAGCTAGGTAGTTGGTTTGGGGGAGATAAATCATGGGTTAGCTAGGTAGTTGGTTTGGGGGGGATAAATGCTGGGTTAGCTAGATAGTTGGTTTGGGGGAGATAAATGCTGGGTTAGCTAGGTAGTTGGTTTGGGGGAGATAAATGCTGGGTTAGCTAGGTAGTTGGTTTGGGGGAGATAAATGCTGGGTTAGCTAGGTAGTTGGTTTGGGGGAGATAAATGCTGGGTTAGCTAGGTAGTTGGTTTGGGGGAGATAAATGCTGGGTTAGCTAGGTAGTTGGTTTGGGGGAGATAAATGCTGGGTTAGCTAGGTAGTTGGTTTGGGGGAGATAAATGCTGGGTTAGCTAGGTAGTTGGTTTGGGGGAGATAAATGCTGGGTTAGCTAGGTGGTTGGTTTGGGGGAGATAAATGCTGGGTTAGCTAGGTAGTTGGTTTGGGGGAGATAAATGCTGGGTTAGCTGGGTTAGCTAGGTAGTTGGTTTGGAGGAGATAAATGCTGGTTTAGATATGTAGTTAGTTTGGGGCGAGATCAATGCTGGGTTAGCTAGGTAGTTATTTTGGATGAGATAAATGCCGGGTTAGCTAGGTAATGAGTTTGGATGAGAAATGCTGGGTTAGCTCGGTAGTTCGTTTGGACGAGATAAATGCTGGGTTAGCTAGGTAGTTAATTTGGACGAGATAAATGCTGGGTTAGCTAGGTAGTTAATTTGGACGAGATAAATGCTGGGTTAGTTAGGTAGTTAGTTTGGGGGAGATAAATGCTGGGTTAGCTAGGTAGTTGGTTTGGGGGAGATAAATGCTGGGTTAGCCATGGTAGTTAATTTGGACGAGATAAATGCTGGGTTAGCCATGGTAGTTAATTTGGACGAGATAAATGCTGGGTTAGCTGGGTAGTTGGTTTGGGGGAGATAAATGCTGGGTTAGCTAAGTAGTTGGTTTGGGGGAGATAAATGCTGGGTTAGCTAGGTAGTTGGTTTGGACAAGATAAATGCTGGGTTAGCTAGGTAGTTGGTTTGGACGAGATAAATGCTGGGTTAGCTAGGTAGTTGGTTTGGGGGAGATAAATGCTGGGTTAGCTAGGTAGTTGGTTTGGGGGAGATAAATGCTGGGTTAGCTAGGTAGTTGGTTTGGGGGAGATAAATGCTGGGTTAGCCATGGTAGTTAATTTGGACGAGATAAATGCTGGGTTCGCCATGGTAGTTAATTTGGACGAGATAAATGCTGGGTTAGCTAGGTAGTTGGTTTGGGGGAGATAAATGCTGGGTTAGCTAGGTAGTTGGTTTGGGGGAGATAAATGATGGGTTAGCTAGGTAGTTGGTTTGGGGGAGATAAATTCTGGGTTAGCTAGGTAGTTGGTTTAGGGGAGATAAATGCTGGGTTAGCTAGGTAGTTGGTTTGGGGAAGATAAATGCTGGGTTAGTTAGGTAGTTAGTTTGGATGAGATATGCTTAGTTAGCTAGGTAGTTAGTTTGGATCAGATATAAATGCTGGGTTAGCTAGGTAGTTCATTTGGACGAGATAAATGCTGGGTTAGCTAGGTAGTTGGTTTGGGGGAGATAAATTCTGGGTTAGCTAGGTAGTTGGTTTAGGGGAGATAAATGCTGGGTTAGCTAGGTAGTTATTTTGGATGAGATAAATGCCGGGTTAGCTAGGTAATGAGTTTGGATGAGAAATGCTGGGTTAGCTCGGTAGTTCGTTTGGACGAGATAAATGCTGGGTTAGCTAGGTAGTTAATTTGGACGAGATAAATGCTGGGTTAGCTAGGTAGTTAATTTGGACGAGATAAATGCTGGGTTAGTTAGGTAGTTAGTTTGGGGGAGATAAATGCTGGGTTAGCTAGGTAGTTGGTTTGGGGGAGATAAATGCTGGGTTAGCCATGGTAGTTAATTTAGATAAATGCTGGGTTAGCCATGGTAGTTAATTTGGACGAGATAAATGCTGGGTTAGCTGGGTAGTTGGTTTGGGGGAGATAAATGCTGGGTTAGCTAAGTAGTTGGTTTGGGGGAGATAAATGCTGGGTTAGCTAGGTAGTTGGTTTGGACAAGATAAATGCTGGGTTAGCTAGGTAGTTGGTTTGGACGAGATAAATGCTGGGTTAGCTAGGTAGTTGGTTTGGGGGAGATAAATGCTGGGTTAGCTAGGTAGTTGGTTTGGGGGAGATAAATGCTGGGTTAGCTAGGTAGTTGGTTTGGGGAGATAAATGCTGGGTTAGCCATGGTAGTTAATTTGGACGAGATAAATGCTGGGTTCGCCATGGTAGTTAATTTGGACGAGATAAATGCTGGGTTAGCTAGGTAGTTGGTTTGGGGGAGATAAATGCTGGGTTAGCTAGGTAGTTGGTTTGGGGGAGATAAATGATGGGTTAGCTAGGTAGTTGGTTTGGGGGAGATAAATTCTGGGTTAGCTAGGTAGTTGGTTTAGGGGAGATAAATGCTGGGTTAGCTAGGTAGTTGGTTTGGGGAAGATAAATGCTGGGTTAGTTAGGTAGTTAGTTTGGATGAGATATGCTTAGTTAGCTAGGTAGTTAGTTTGGATCAGATATAAATGCTGGGTTAGCTAGGTAGTTCATTTGGAAGAGATAAATGCTGGGTTAGCTAGGTAGTTAGCTTGGACGAGATAAATGCTTGGTTCGTTAGGTAGTTAGTTTGGGGGAGATCAATTCTGGGTTAGCTAGGTAGTTAGTTTGGGGAGATAAATAGCTGGGTTAGCTAGGTAGTTAGTTTGTGGGAGATATATTCTGGGTTAGCTAGGTAGTTACACAGTAGATAATGGATACCTTGTGTCTCTCTATTCAATCAGTCCGGGTAGTGTTAAATAGCTTGACCACCTCTGAGGGTAAAAGGACAACTCAGGTTACCAACATCAATCTTCCAGATAGGCCCTGTCCTGGACCCTGGGCAGTAAAGGCACTGACAGCCTTCCACAGTAGAGGCTGTTTGATTGACGTCAATGTTAACATCCCTGCAGGGGGCAAGATGGTATTGGTTATTGCTCTGTCTAACATTCCTCTGAGATTGTGTTGTAGGTTTTGCATGGCATGGGAAAGCCATGTGTTGACCATTTCACCATTATACTGCCTTGGGAATGGGTGTGCTAAGAAAACATGCATTTGCTATTTGCTATCTAGGGTGTGTGTGTGTGTGTGTGTGTGTGTGTGTGTGTGTGTGTGTGTGTGTGTGTGTGTGTGTGTGTGTGTGTGGGTGTGGGTGTGGGTGTGGGTGTGTGTGTGTGTGTGTGTGGGTGTGGGTGTGGGTGTGGGTGTGTGTGTGTGTGTGTGTGTGTGTGTGTGTGTGTGTGTGTGTGTGTGTGTGGTGTCTTCTGTTCCCGGCTTTTTCTTGTTATTTGATCTCCCTTGATAATTATTGTGAAATTATCTAGATGTTTCCTGTAGAAAATTGAACCACAGACACGAACTTGATGACTTTGTAACGGGAGACGTTTGCTGGCGATTCACAACAGTGTTTCTTTCATTGGAAATCTCATGAAAGTTGAAGAGGAAGGGGAAACTTTGCTGTGGGCGCTGGATGTTTGGAGGAAATGATGGCTTTAGAGGGCACTGTTGAGGGACTTCCATCCCTAAACACACACTAATCATTCATAAGGGAGCCAGGAAAATGCACTTTTTCCACAGCAAGCGAGACCTAAAGTGTCCATTTGAGAGGGCTGGGAGTTTGAGAGTGGCGTTTGAAAGGACAAACCTGGGCTTATGTCAACAAAGGTTCCAAAAAGCTTTTATCAGTTTGAATTTAATTACATTTACAGACACCCATGGAAAGAGGGAGCTGACCACTGGGTTTAACAGGTAATGGGTTAGAGTGCAGGCCATGGGGACATGGTGCTGCTGGTGCTAGAGGTTACAGGTCACTTGAGGGGAGACCTCATAACTCTTGAGTCACCAATAACCCTAACAACACCCCTTAGCTACCTCCCAACAGCCCTTAGCTACCTCCCAACAGCCCTTAGCTACCTCCCAACAGCCCTTAGGTACCACCCAACACCCCTTAGCTACATCCCAACAGCCCATAGGTACCACCCGACAGCCCTTAGCTACCTCCCAACAGACCTTAGCTACCTCCCAACAGCCCTTAGCTACCTCCCAACAGCCCTTAGGTACCACCCAACAGCCCATAGCTACCTCCCAACAGCCCTTAGCTACCACCCAACAGCCCTTAGCTACCACCCAACAGCCCTTAGGTACCTCCCAACAGCCCTTAGCTACCTCCCAACAGCCCTTAGCTACCTCCCAACAGCCCTTAGGTACCACCCAACACCCCTTAGCTACATCCCAACAGCCCATAGGTACCACCCGACAGCCCTTAGCTACCTCCCAACAGCCCTTAGCTACCTCCCAACAGCCCTTAGGTACCACCCAACAGCCCATAGCTACCTCCCAACAGCCCTTAGCTACCACCCAACAGCCCTTAGCTACCACCCAACAGCCCTTAGCTACCACCCAAGAGCCCTTAGCTACCCCCCAACAGCCCTTAGCTACCTCCCAACAGCCCTTAGCTACCACCCAACAGCCCTTAGCTACCTCCCAACAGCCCTAGCTACCACCCAACAGCCCTTAGCTACCTCCCAACAGCCCTTAGCTAGCCCTTAGCCACCCAACACAGTACCTCCCCAGCCCTTAGCTACCTCCCAACAGCCCTTAGCTACCTCCCAACAGCCCTTAGGTACCACCCAACACCCCTTAGCTACATCCCAACAGCCCATAGGTACCACCCGACAGCCCTTAGCTACCTCCCAACAGCCCTTAGCTACCTCCCAACAGCCCTTAGGTACCACCCAACAGCCCATAGCTACCTCCCAACAGCCCTTAGCTACCACCCAACAGCCCTTAGCTACCACCCAACAGCCCTTAGCTACCACCCAAGAGCCCTTAGCTACCCCCCAACAGCCCTTAGCTACCTCCCAACAGCCCTTAGCTACCACCCAACAGCCCTTAGCTACCTCCCAACAGCCCCTAGCTACCACCCAACAGCCCCTAGCTACCACCCAACAGCCCTTAGCTACCTCCCAACAGCCCTTAGCTACCAACTAACAGCCCTTAGCTACCTCCCAACAGCCCTTAGCTACCTCCCAACAGCCCTTAGCTACCTCCCAACAGCCCTTAGCTACCAACTAACAGCCCTTAGCTACCTCCCAACAGCCCTTAGTTACCTCCCAACAGCCCTTAGTTACCTCCCAACAGCCCTTAGTTACCTCCCAACAGCCCTTAGTTACCTCCCAACAGCCCTTAGCTACCTCCCAACAGTCCTTAGCTACCAACTAACAGCCCTTAGCTACCTCCCAACAGTCCTTAGCTACCAACTAACAGCCCTTAGCTACCTCCCAACAGCCCTTAGCTACCTCCCAACAGTCCTTAGCTACCAACTAACAGCCCTTAGCTACCTCCCAACAGCCCCTAGCTACCTTTAAAGCCCCACTCTCAACGCCAATGCATTGGTTCTTCTGTTTTTCTCAGCAATCACACTATGTTTTAAAGTAGTAACATTTGACTAAAGGTGAATTCCAGAGCTAACTAGTCTGTAAAGCTTTATACATGCTCACTTTTACTACAATTTACATCTTGTTTTTATTTGTCTGGGAAAGGAACATTTGAGTTTTTTAATGGAAAAAAAATATTTTTAAAATTTTTCATATCTATGTATAAAAAGCCAATTAAAATCTATCTAGAATGCGATTTTCATCATGGAACCCATGAAGTCTAATGGACCTTCCCTCTCTTCTTTCATACTTTTGTCTGGTGAATAGTTTGGCTCAACACTTGGAAGTCTCAATGTCACACTGTGTTTGAATTATGCGCCCTTACTGTTTATTTTGTCAGAAATCCATGGCTACCATCTCTGTTTATGCTTGTGGAGAACAAATCGAAGTTGAGTTAACATCTGTTTTGAAAATCCGACTGGTTTGGTTTTCAGGCTACTGTGTTTTACATGGTTTCCTCATAAACATCCCCCCACCCCCCCACCCACCCACCCACCCACCCTCACTGAATGTGAGGATTGTCCCCTAACCATGTTTCTGGGCTACCAACTACCCTCTCCCTAGGAGTTTAACAGTAGCTAATTGCTCAGATCCCCGCCTGGTCTTTTACAGCTTTTACATTAAGCTTGAAGGGGATGGTGGAGTTAACTAGGGTTGACGTGACAAGTGGGTATAGATGTGTCTGGCTCAGGTAGTTTCCCATTCACCCTCCATTCAATGTTAGGACTCAGAGTTGGTCCTCTTTTACATTTTAGTCATTTAGCAGACTATTATCCAAAGCGACTTTACAGTTAGTGCATTCATCTTTAAAATAGCTTGGGCAGGAACTCTGCTGAAGAGCTTTGACTGGGATGAACGGGATCTGACGCCCCCCGTAGGGGTGGGAGGGCCAAGAGACCAGAGCTGGCGGAACGGACTACTCGTATTGGGATGTAGGGTCTGCAGGGGGTCGCAAGATGCCAAATCATTTTTGCGTAGCTTTCCACACCTTTTGCCTTGTCTTTTTTGACTGTGGCATGCATTGTTGATGTTGCCACTGTGTTCCTCACTATACGTGTGCCACTGTTTGATTAGCAATAATCATGGATAATCATTTTCGTGGATATAGACCAGGTTTTTTCAAACTTAACTTTAAGGTTCACGTTTTTATCCGGTACACCTTCGCTTGA
>NC_060195.1:8450536-8468036 GCF_021184085.1 Oncorhynchus gorbuscha | reverse complement strand
AGAATGGTATTAACCAATAGAATGGTATTAACCAATAGAATGGTATTAACCAATAGAACGGTATTAACCAATAGAATGGTATTAACCAATAGAATGGTATTAACCAATAGAATGGTATTAACCAAGGTATTAACCAATAGAATGGTATTAACCAAGGTATTAACCAATAGAATGGTATTAACCAATAGAATGGTATTAACCAAGGTATTAACCAATAGAATGGTATTAACCAATAGAATGGTATTAACCAATAGAATGGTATTAACCAATAGAACGGTATTAACCAATAGAATGGTATTAACCAATAGAATGGTATTAACCAATAGAATGGTATTAACCAAGGTATTAACCAATAGAATGGTATTAACCAATAGAATGGTATTAACCAAGGTATTAACCAATAGAATGGTATTAACCAATAGAATGGTATTAACCAATAGAATGGTATTAACCAAGGTATTAACCAATAGAATGGTATTAACCATGGTATTAACCAATAGAATGGTATTAACCAATAGAATGGTATTAACCAAGGTATTAACCAATAGAATGGTATTAACCAAGGTATTAACCAATAGAATGGTATTAACCAAGGTATTAACCAATAGAATGGTATCGGCACATCAAACACAGGATCTGTTTGATACCATTCACTTCATTTCGGTCAGCCATCCTACCCTCACCAGCCTCCTGTGATTGGAAGGTATATGATGTTGTGACCTGGCCTGGTCCCAGATCTGTTTGTGCAGTAGGACATAGGCTTTTTGATAATTTTTCAAGTGGTCACACGTTGACCATCCATCAAGTGGTCACACGTTGACCATCCATCAAGTGGTCACACGTTGACCATCCATCAAGTGGTCACACGTTGACCATCCATCAAGTGGTCACACGTTGACCATCCATCAAGTGGTCACACGTTGACCATCCATCAAGTGGTCACACGTTGACCATCCATCAAGTGGTCACACGTTGACCATCCATCAAATGATCACACGTTGACCATCCATCAAGTGGTCACACGTTGACCATCCATCAAGTGGTCACACGGTGACCATCGATCAAGTGGTCACACGTTGACCATCCATCAAGTGGTCACACGTTGACCATCCATCAAAAGTCAGCTAAATCATGAGACAACGTTTGCTTTTCTTTTTTTCTCTCTCTCTCGTCATTGCAGATTGTAACAGTGAACTGTGCTCGTCTGGTGAAAACAGACCAGCATGCGACCAACGGGATCGTGCACGTCGTGGACAGAGTCATCACCGCGGTTACCAACGACGTGCACACTTTCATCGACACCGACGATGATCTGGAGACTCTTCGTGTAAGTAAACAACTTTGTCGCGTCATTCATTCATCCATCCATTCATTCATTCACAGAACAGTCTATCACACTAGAACTCTCTTACCATGTCCTACATGTTGAACATATGCTATGCAATGTTGTGTCAGCTATCGGAATGTTACGTTCACTGATCATTGACTCGGTCTCAGTCCTTAGTATTGTATGTGCAATTTGAATTATGTGAGAGAAAAGCAGTGTTGATTCAGTGTGTTGATTCAGTGTGTTGATTCAGTGTTGATTCAGTGTTGATTCAGTGTGTTGATTCAGTGTGTTGATTTAGTTTGTTGATTCAGTGTGTTGATTCAGTGTGTTGATTCAGTGTGTTGATTCGATGTGTTGATTCAGTGTGTTGATTCAGTGTGTTGATTAAGTGTTGATTCAGTGTGTTGATTAAGTGTTGATTCAGTGTGTTGATTAAGTGTTGATTCAGTGTGTTGATTTAGTGTGTTGATTCACTGCGTTTTAGACTGCTGTTGCTGCTGCTGGTCTGACCCAAATGCTGGAGAGCGATGGTCACTACACGGTGTTCGCTCCAACCAATGAAGCCTTCGAGAAGATCCCCCCTGAAATGCTCAACAGGATCCTGGGAGACCCTGTCGCTCTGAAAGGTGAAATATTTTTTAATGACAGTTGGATATGGAACAGGGAGATAGATATTGGATATAGAACAGGGAGATAGATATTGGATATAGAACAGGGAGATAGATATTGGATATAGAACAGGGAGATAGATATTGGATATAGAACAGGGAGATAGATATTGGATATAGAACGGGGAGATAGATATTGGATATAGAACAGGGAGATAGATATTGGATATAGAACAGGGAGATAGATATTGGATATAGAACAGGGAGATAGATATTGGATATAGAACAGGGAGATAGATATTGGATATAGAACAGGGAGATAGATATTGGATATAGAACAGGGAGATAGATATTGGATATAGAACAGGGAGATAGATATTGGATATAGAACAGGGAGATAGATATTGGATATAGAACAGGAAGATAGATATTGGATATAGAACAGGAAGATAGATATTGGATATAGAACAGGGAGATAGATATTGGATATAGAACAGGAAGATAGATATTGGATATAGAACAGGGAGATAGATATTGGATATAGAACAGGGAGATAGATATTGGATATAGAACAGGGAGATAGATATTGGATATAGAACAGGAAGATAGATATTGGATATAGAACAGGAAGATAGATATCGGAGACGGGAACCCAATGACTTATTAACGTGAACTAAGTTCTACTTGTGTCTGTACTCTCCATCCAGACCTGCTGAACTACCACATCCTGAAGAACATGCAGTGTGCAGAGTCCATCACATCTGGTACTCCCCTGGAGACCCTACAGGGGACTGTGCTAGAGGTGGGTTGTGATGGGAGTGACATGACCCTCAACGGGAAGGCCATCATCCAGAAGAAAGATCAGCTGGGGACCAACGGGGTCGTCCACTACATCAACGAGCTCCTCATCCCAGACTCAGGTAATTCAAACCAGAGCAATAGATAGCCGTCTCTATAAGACTTGGAGTTAAACTATTGGACCTCTAACGAGCTCCTCATCCCAGACTCAGGTAATTCAAACCAGAGCAATAGATAGCCGTCTGTATATGACTTGGAGTTAAACTATTGGACCTCTAACGAGCTCCTCATCCCAGACTCAGGTAATTCAAACCAGAGCCATATATAGCCGTCTGTATAAGACTTGGAGTTAAACTATTGGACCTCTAACAAGCTCCTCATCTCAGACTCAGGTCATTCAAACCAGAGCAATAGATAGCCGTCTGTATAAGACTTGGAGTTAAACTATTGAACCTCTAACAAGCTCCTCATCTCAGACTCAGGTCATTCAAACCAGAGCAATAGATAGCCGTCTGTATAAGACTTGGAGTTAAACTATTGGACCTCTAACAAGCTCCTCATCCCAGACTCAGGTAATTCAAACCAGAGCAATAGATAGCCGTCTGTATAAGACTTGGAGTTAAACTATTGGACCTCTAACGAGCTCCTCATCCCAGACTCAGGTCATTCAAACCAGAGCAATAGATAGCCGTCTGTATAAGACTTGGAGTTAAACTATTGGACCTCTAACGAGCTCCTCATCCCAGACTCAGGTCATTCAAACCAGAGCAATAGATAGCCGTCTGTATATGACTTGGAGTTAAACTATTGGACCTCTAACGAGCTCCTCATCTCAGACTCAGGTAATTCAAACCAGAGCAATAGATAGCCGTCTGTATAAGACTTGGAGTTAAACTATTGGACCTCTAACGAGCTCCTCATCCCAGACTCAGGTCATTCAAACCAGAGCAATAGATAGCCGTCTGTATAAGACTTGGAGTTAAACTATTGGACCTCTAACAAGCTCCTCATCTCAGACTCAGGTCATTCAAACCAGAGCAATAGATAGCCGTCTGTATAAGACTTGGAGTTAAACTATTGGACCTCTAACAAGCTCCTCATCTCAGACTCAGGTAATTCAAACCAGAGCAATAGATAGCCGTCTGTATAAGACTTGGAGTTAAACTATTGGACCTCTAACAAGCTCCTCATCTCAGACTCAGGTCATTCAAACCAGAGCAATAGATAGCCGTCTGTATAAGACTTGGAGTTAAACTATTGGACCTCTAACGAGCTCCTCATCCCAGACAGGTATTGAAAACCAGAGCAATAGATAGCCGTCTGTATAAGACTTGGAGTTAAACTATTGGACCTCTAACAAGCTCCTCATCTCAGACTCAGGTCATTCAAACCAGAGCAATAGATAGCCGTCTGTATAAGACTTGGAGTTAAACTATTGGACCTCTAACAAGCTCCTCATCCCAGACTCAGGTAATTCAAACCAGAGCAATAGATAGCCGTCTGTATAAGACTTGGAGTTAAACTATTGGACCTCTAACGAGCTCCTCATCTCAGACAGGAATTGAAAACCAGAGCAATAGATAGCCGTCTGTATAAGACTTGGAGTTAAACTATTGGACCTCTAACAAGCTCCTCATCTCAGACTCAGGTAATTCAAACCAGAGCAATAGATAGCCGTCTGTATAAGACTTGGAGTTAAACTATTGGACCTCTAACGAGCTCCTCATCTCAGACTCAGGTAATTCAAACCAGAGCAATAGATAGCCGTCTGTATAAGACTTGGAGTTAAACTATTGGACCTCTAACGAGCTCCTCATCTCAGACTCAGGTAATTCAAACCAGAGCAATAGATAGCCGTCTGTATATGACTTGGAGTTAAACTATTGGACCTCTAACGAGCTCCTCATCTCAGACTCAGGTAATTCAAACCAGAGCAATAGATAGCCGTCTGTATAAGACTTGGAGTTAAACTATTGGACCTCTAACAAGCTCCTCATCTCAGACTCAGGTCATTCAAACCAGAGCAATAGATAGCCGTCTGTATATGACTTGGAGTTAAACTATTGGACCTCTAACGAGCTCCTCATCCCAGACTCAGGTCATTCAAACCAGAGCAATAGATAGCCGTCTGTATAAGACTTGGAGTTAAACTATTGGACCTCTAACGAGCTCCTCATCTCAGACTCAGGTAATTCAAACCAGAGCAATAGATAGCCGTCTCTATAAGACTTGGAGTTAAACTATTGGACCTCTAACGAGCTCCTCGTCTCAGACTCAGGTCATTCAAACCAGAGCAATAGATAGCCGTCTGTATAAGACTTGGAGTTAAACTATTGGACCTCTAACGAGCTCCTCATCCCAGACTCAGGTCATTCAAACCAGAATAATAGATAGCCGTCTGTATAAGACTTGGAGTTAAACTATTGGACCTCTAACGAGCTCCTCATCTCAGACAGGTCATTCAAACCAGAGCAATAGATAGCCGTCTGTATATGACTTGGAGTTAAACTATTGGACCTCTAACGAGCTCCTCATCCCAGACAGGTCATTCAAACCAGAGCAATAGATAGCCGTCTGTATAAGACTTGGAGTTAAACTATTGGACCTCTAACGAGCTCCTCATCCCAGACAAGTATTGAAAACCAGAGCAATAGATAGCCGTCTGTATAAGACTTGGAGTTAAACTATTGGACCTCTAACAAGCTCCTCATCTCAGACTCAGGTAATTCAAACCAGAGCAATAGATAGCCGTCTGTATAAGACTTGGAGTTAAACTATTGGACCTCTAACGAGCTCCTCATCTCAGACTCAGGTAATTCAAACCAGAGCAATAGATAGCCGTCTGTATAAGACTTGGAGTTAAACTATTGGACCTCTAACGAGCTCCTCATCTCAGACTCAGTTAATTCAAACCAGAGCAATAGATAGCCGTCTGTATATGACTTGGAGTTAAACTATTGGACCTCTAACGAGCTCCTCATCTCAGACAGGTATTGAAAACCAGAGCAATAGATAGCCGTCTGTATAAGACTTGGAGTTAAACTATTGGACCTCTAACGAGCTCCTCATCTCAGACAGGTATTGAAAACCAGAGCAATAGATAGCCGTCTGTATAAGACTTGGAGTTAAACTATTGGACCTCTAACGAGCTCCTCATCTCAGACAGGTATTGAAAACCAGAGCAATAGATAGCCGTCTGTATAAGACTTGGAGTTAAACTATTGGACCTCTAACAAGCTCCTCATCTCAGACTCAGGTCATTCAAACCAGAGCAATAGATAGCCGTCTGTATAAGACTTGGAGTTAAACTATTGGACCTCTAACAAGCTCCTCATCCCAGACTCAGGTAATTCAAACCAGAGCAATAGATAGCCGTCTGTATAAGACTTGGAGTTAAACTATTGGACCTCTAACGAGCTCCTCATCCCAGACAGGTATTGAAAACCAGAGCAATAGATAGCCGTCTGTATAAGACTTGGAGTTAAACTATTGGACCTCTAACAAGCTCCTCATCTCAGACTCAGGTCATTCAAACCAGAGCAATAGATAGCCGTCTGTATAAGACTTGGAGTTAAACTATTGGACCTCTAACAAGCTCCTCATCCCAGACTCAGGTAATTCAAACCAGAGCAATAGATAGCCGTCTGTATAAGACTTGGAGTTAAACTATTGGACCTCTAACGAGCTCCTCATCTCAGACAGGAATTGAAAACCAGAGCAATAGATAGCCGTCTGTATAAGACTTGGAGTTAAACTATTGGACCTCTAACAAGCTCCTCATCTCAGACTCAGGTAATTCAAACCAGAGCAATAGATAGCCGTCTGTATAAGACTTGGAGTTAAACTATTGGACCTCTAACGAGCTCCTCATCTCAGACTCAGGTAATTCAAACCAGAGCAATAGATAGCCGTCTGTATAAGACTTGGAGTTAAACTATTGGACCTCTAACGAGCTCCTCATCTCAGACTCAGGTAATTCAAACCAGAGCAATAGATAGCCGTCTGTATATGACTTGGAGTTAAACTATTGGACCTCTAACGAGCTCCTCATCTCAGACTCAGGTAATTCAAACCAGAGCAATAGATAGCCGTCTGTATAAGACTTGGAGTTAAACTATTGGACCTCTAACAAGCTCCTCATCTCAGACTCAGGTCATTCAAACCAGAGCAATAGATAGCCGTCTGTATATGACTTGAGTTAAACTATTGGACCTCTAACGAGCTCCTCATCCCAGACTCAGGTCATTCAAACCAGAGCAATAGATAGCCGTCTGTATAAGACTTGGAGTTAAACTATTGGACCTCTAACGAGCTCCTCATCTCAGACTCAGGTAATTCAAACCAGAGCAATAGATAGCCGTCTCTATAAGACTTGGAGTTAAACTATTGGACCTCTAACGAGCTCCTCGTCTCAGACTCAGGTCATTCAAACCAGAGCAATAGATAGCCGTCTGTATAAGACTTGGAGTTAAACTATTGGACCTCTAACGAGCTCCTCATCCCAGACTCAGGTCATTCAAACCAGAATAATAGATAGCCGTCTGTATAAGACTTGGAGTTAAACTATTGGACCTCTAACGAGCTCCTCATCTCAGACAGGTCATTCAAACCAGAGCAATAGATAGCCGTCTGTATATGACTTGGAGTTAAACTATTGGACCTCTAACGAGCTCCTCATCCCAGACAGGTCATTCAAACCAGAGCAATAGATAGCCGTCTGTATAAGACTTGGAGTTAAACTATTGGACCTCTAACGAGCTCCTCATCTCAGACAGGTATTGAAAACCAGAGCAATAGATAGCCGTCTGTATAAGACTTGGAGTTAAACTATTGGACCTCTAACAAGCTCCTCATCTCAGACTCAGGTCATTCAAACCAGAGCAATAGATAGCCGTCTGTATAAGACTTGGAGTTAAACTATTGGACCTCTAACAAGCTCCTCATCCCAGACTCAGGTAATTCAAACCAGAGCAATAGATAGCCGTCTGTATAAGACTTGGAGTTAAACTATTGGACCTCTAACGAGCTCCTCATCTCAGACAGGAATTGAAAACCAGAGCAATAGATAGCCGTCTGTATAAGACTTGAGTTAAACTATTGGACCTCTAACAAGCTCCTCATCTCAGACTCAGGTAATTCAAACCAGAGCAATAGATAGCCGTCTGTATAAGACTTGGAGTTAAACTATTGGACCTCTAACGAGCTCCTCATCTCAGACTCAGGTAATTCAAACCAGAGCAATAGATAGCCGTCTGTATAAGACTTGGAGTTAAACTATTGGACCTCTAACGAGCTCCTCATCTCAGACTCAGGTAATTCAAACCAGAGCAATAGATAGCCGTCTGTATATGACTTGGAGTTAAACTATTGGACCTCTAACGAGCTCCTCATCTCAGACTCAGGTAATTCAAACCAGAGCAATAGATAGCCGTCTGTATAAGACTTGGAGTTAAACTATTGGACCTCTAACAAGCTCCTCATCTCAGACTCAGGTCATTCAAACCAGAGCAATAGATAGCCGTCTGTATATGACTTGGAGTTAAACTATTGGACCTCTAACGAGCTCCTCATCCCAGACTCAGGTCATTCAAACCAGAGCAATAGATAGCCGTCTGTATAAGACTTGGAGTTAAACTATTGGACCTCTAACGAGCTCCTCATCTCAGACTCAGGTAATTCAAACCAGAGCAATAGATAGCCGTCTGTATAAGACTTGGAGTTAAACTATTGGACCTCTAACGAGCTCCTCATCTCAGACTCAGGTCATTCAAACCAGAGCAATAGATAGCCGTCTGTATAAGACTTGGAGTTAAACTATTGGACCTCTAACGAGCTCCTCATCCCAGACTCAGGTCATTCAAACCAGAATAATAGATAGCCGTCTGTATAAGACTTGGAGTTAAACTATTGGACCTCTAACGAGCTCCTCATCTCAGACAGGTCATTCAAACCAGAGCAATAGATAGCCGTCTGTATATGACTTGGAGTTAAACTATTGGACCTCTAACGAGCTCCTCATCCCAGACAGGTCATTCAAACCAGAGCAATAGATAGCCGTCTGTATAAGACTTGGAGTTAAACTATTGGACCTCTAACGAGCTCCTCATCCCAGACAGGTATTGAAAACCAGAGCAATAGATAGCCGTCTGTATAAGACTTGGAGTTAAACTATTGGACCTCTAACAAGCTCCTCATCTCAGACTCAGGTAATTCAAACCAGAGCAATAGATAGCCGTCTGTATAAGACTTGGAGTTAAACTATTGGACCTCTAACGAGCTCCTCATCTCAGACTCAGGTAATTCAAACCAGAGCAATAGATAGCCGTCTGTATAAGACTTGGAGTTAAACTATTGGACCTCTAACGAGCTCCTCATCTCAGACTCAGTTAATTCAAACCAGAGCAATAGATAGCCGTCTGTATATGACTTGGAGTTAAACTATTGGACCTCTAACGAGCTCCTCATCTCAGACAGGTATTGAAAACCAGAGCAATAGATAGCCGTCTGTATAAGACTTGGAGTTAAACTATTGGACCTCTAACGAGCTCCTCATCTCAGACAGGTATTGAAAACCAGAGCAATAGATAGCCGTCTGTATAAGACTTGGAGTTAAACTATTGGACCTCTAACGAGCTCCTCATCTCAGACAGGTATTGAAAACCAGAGCAATAGATAGCCGTCTGTATAAGACTTGGAGTTAAACTATTGGACCTCTAACGAGCTCCTCATCTCAGACAGGTATTGAAAACCAGAGCAATAGATAGCCGTCTGTATAAGACTTGAGTTAAACTATTGGACCTCTAACGAGCTCCTCATCTCAGACTCAGGTAATTCAAACCAGAGCAATAGATAGCCGTCTGTATAAGACTTGGAGTTAAACTATTGGACCTCTAACGAGCTCCTCATCTCAGACTCAGGTAATTCAAACCAGAGCAATAGATAGCCGTCTGTATATGACTTGGAGTTAAACTATTGGACCTCTAACGAGCTCCTCATCTCAGACAGGTCATTCAAACCAGAGCAATAGATAGCCGTCTGTATAAGACTTGGAGTTAAACTATTGGACCTCTAACGAGCTCCTCATCCCAGACAGGTATTGAAAACCAGAGCAATAGATAGCCGTCTGTATAAGACTTGGAGTTAAACTATTGGACCTCTAACGAGCTCCTCATCCCAGACTCAGGTCATTCAAACCAGAGCAATAGATAGCCGTCTGTATAAGACTTGGAGTTAAACTATTGGACCTCTAACGAGCTCCTCATCTCAGACTCAGGTAATTCAAACCAGAGCAATAGATAGCCGTCTGTATAAGACTTGGAGTTAAACTATTGGACCTCTAACGAGCTCCTCATCTCAGACTCAGGTAATTCAAACCAGAGCAATAGATAGCCGTCTGTATAAGACTTGGAGTTAAACTATTGGACCTCTAACGAGCTCCTCATCCCAGACTCAGGTCATTCAAACCAGAGCAATAGATAGCCGTCTGTATAAGACTTGGAGTTAAACTATTGGACCTCTAACGAGCTCCTCATCTCAGACAGGTCATTCAAACCAGAGCAATAGATAGCCGTCTCTATAAGACTTGGAGTTAAACTATTGGACCTCTAACGAGCTCCTCGTCTCAGACTCAGGTCATTCAAACCAGAGCAATAGATAGCCGTCTGTATAAGACTTGGAGTTAAACTATTGGACCTCTAACGAGCTCCTCATCTCAGACTCAGGTAATTCAAACCAGAGCAATAGATAGCCGTCTGTATAAGACTTGGAGTTAAACTATTGGACCTCTAACGAGCTCCTCATCTCAGACTCAGGTAATTCAAACCAGAGCAATAGATAGCCGTCTGTATAAGACTTGGAGTTAAACTATTGGACCTCTAACGAGCTCCTCATCTCAGACTCAGGTAATTCAAACCAGAGCAATAGATAGCCGTCTGTATATGACTTGAGTTAAACTATTGGACCTCTAACGAGCTCCTCATCTCAGACAGGTCATTCAAACCAGAGCAATAGATAGCCGTCTGTATAAGACTTGGAGTTAAACTATTGGACCTCTAACGAGCTCCTCATCCCAGACAGGTATTGAAAACCAGAGCAATAGATAGCCGTCTGTATAAGACTTGGAGTTAAACTATTGGACCTCTAACAAGCTCCTCATCTCAGACAGGTATTGAAAACCAGAGCAATAGATAGCCGTCTGTATAAGACTTGGAGTTAAACTATTGGACCTCTAACGAGCTCCTCATCCCAGACTCAGGTCATTCAAACCAGAGCAATAGATAGCCGTCTGTATAAGACTTGGAGTTAAACTATTGGACCTCTAACGAGCTCCTCATCTCAGACTCAGGTAATTCAAACCAGAGCAATAGATAGCCGTCTGTATAAGACTTGGAGTTAAACTATTGGACCTCTAACGAGCTCCTCATCTCAGACTCAGGTAATTCAAACCAGAGCAATAGATAGCCGTCTGTATAAGACTTGGAGTTAAACTATTGGACCTCTAACGAGCTCCTCATCCCAGACTCAGGTCATTCAAACCAGAGCAATAGATAGCCGTCTGTATAAGACTTGAAGTTAAACTATTGGACCTCTAACGAGCTCCTCATCTCAGACAGGTCATTCAAACCAGAGCAATAGATAGCCGTCTCTATAAGACTTGGAGTTAAACTATTGGACCTCTAACGAGCTCCTCGTCTCAGACTCAGGTCATTCAAACCAGAGCAATAGATAGCCGTCTGTATAAGACTTGGAGTTAAACTATTGGACCTCTAACGAGCTCCTCATCTCAGACTCAGGTAATTCAAACCAGAGCAATAGATAGCCGTCTGTATAAGACTTGGAGTTAAACTATTGGACCTCTAACGAGCTCCTCATCTCAGACAGGTATTGAAAACCAGAGCAATAGATAGCCGTCTGTATAAGACTTGGAGTTAAACTATTGGACCTCTAACAAGCTCCTCATCTCAGACAGGTATTGAAAACCAGAGCAATAGATAGCCGTCTGTATAAGACTTGGAGTTAAACTATTGGACCTCTAACGAGCTCCTCATCTCAAACTCAGGTCATTCAAACCAGAGCAATAGATAGCCGTCTGTATAAGACTTGGAGTTAAACTATTGGACCTCTAACGAGCTCCTCATCTCAGACAGGTATTGAAAACCAGAGCAATAGATAGCCGTCTGTATAAGACTTGGAGTTAAACTATTGGACCTCTAACAAGCTCCTCATCTCAGACAGGTATTGAAAACCAGAGCAATAGATAGCCGTCTGTATAAGACTTGGAGTTAAACTATTGGACCTCTAACGAGCTCCTCATCTCAGACTCAGGTAATTCAAACCAGAGCAATAGATAGCCGTCTGTATAAGACTTGGAGTTAAACTATTGGACCTCTAACGAGCTCCTCATCTCAGACTCAGGTAATTCAAACCAGAGCAATAGATAGCCGTCTGTATAAGACTTGGAGTTAAACTATTGGACCTCTAACGAGCTCCTCATCTCAGACTCAGGTAATTCAAACCAGAGCAATAGATAGCCGTCTGTATAAGACTTGGAGTTAAACTATTGGACCTCTAACGAGCTCCTCATCTCAGACTCAGGTAATTCAAACCAGAGCAATAGATAGCCGTCTGTATAAGACTTGGAGTTAAACTATTGGACCTCTAACGAGCTCCTCATCCCAGACAGGTATTGAAAACCAGAACAATAGATAGCCGTCTGTATAAGAATTGGAGTTAAACTATTGGACCTCTAACGAGCTCCTCATCTCAGACAGGTATTGAAAACCAGAGCAATAGATAGCCGTCTGTATAAGACTTGGAGTTAAACTATTGGACCTCTAACAAGCTCCTCATCCCAGACAGGTATTGAAAACCAGAGCAATAGATAGCCGTCTGTATAAGACTTGGAGTTAAACTATTGGACCTCTAACGAGCTCCTCATCTCAGACTCAGGTAATTCAAACCAGAGCAATAGATAGCCGTCTGTATAAGACTTGGAGTTAAACTATTGGACCTCTAACGAGCTCCTCATCTCAGACTCAGGTAATTCAAACCAGAGCAATAGATAGCCGTCTGTATAAGACTTGGAGTTAAACTATTGGACCTCTAACGAGCTCCTCATCTCAGACTCAGGTAATTCAAACCAGAGCAATAGATAGCCGTCTGTATATGACTTGGAGTTAAACTATTGGACCTCTAACGAGCTCCTCATCTCAGACAGGTCATTCAAACCAGAGCAATAGATAGCCGTCTGTATAAGACTTGGAGTTAAACTATTGGACCTCTAACGAGCTCCTCATCCCAGACAGGTATTGAAAACCAGAGCAATAGATAGCCGTCTGTATAAGACTTGGAGTTAAACTATTGGACCTCTAACAAGCTCCTCATCTCAGACAGGTATTGAAAACCAGAGCAATAGATAGCCGTCTGTATAAGACTTGGAGTTAAACTATTGGACCTCTAACGAGCTCCTCATCCCAGACTCAGGTCATTCAAACCAGAGCAATAGATAGCCGTCTGTATAAGACTTGGAGTTAAACTATTGGACCTCTAACGAGCTCCTCATCTCAGACTCAGGTAATTCAAACCAGAGCAATAGATAGCCGTCTGTATAAGACTTGGAGTTAAACTATTGGACCTCTAACGAGCTCCTCATCTCAGACTCAGGTAATTCAAACCAGAGCAATAGATAGCCGTCTGTATAAGACTTGAGTTAAACTATTGGACCTCTAACGAGCTCCTCATCCCAGACTCAGGTCATTCAAACCAGAGCAATAGATAGCCGTCTGTATAAGACTTGAAGTTAAACTATTGGACCTCTAACGAGCTCCTCATCTCAGACAGGTCATTCAAACCAGAGCAATAGATAGCCGTCTCTATAAGACTTGAGTTAAACTATTGGACCTCTAACGAGCTCCTCATCTCAGACTCAGGTCATTCAAACCAGAGCAATAGATAGCCGTCTGTATAAGACTTGGAGTTAAACTATTGGACCTCTAACGAGCTCCTCATCTCAGACTCAGGTAATTCAAACCAGAGCAATAGATAGCCGTCTGTATAAGACTTGGAGTTAAACTATTGGACCTCTAACGAGCTCCTCATCTCAGACTCAGGTAATTCAAACCAGAGCAATAGATAGCCGTCTGTATAAGACTTGGAGTTAAACTATTGACCTCTAACGAGCTCCTCATCCCAGACAGGTATTGAAAACCAGAACAATAGATAGCCGTCTGTATAAGAATTGGAGTTAAACTATTGGACCTCTAACGAGCTCCTCATCTCAGACAGGTATTGAAAACCAGAGCAATAGATAGCCGTCTGTATAAGACTTGGAGTTAAACTATTGGACCTCTAACAAGCTCCTCATCCCAGACAGGTATTGAAAACCAGAGCAATAGATAGCCGTCTGTATAAGACTTGGAGTTAAACTATTGGACCTCTAACGAGCTCCTCATCTCAGACTCAGGTAATTCAAACCAGAGCAATAGATAGCCGTCTGTATAAGACTTGGAGTTAAACTATTGGACCTCTAACGAGCTCCTCATCTCAGACTCAGGTAATTCAAACCAGAGCAATAGATAGCCGTCTGTATAAGACTTGGAGTTAAACTATTGGACCTCTAGCTCCTCATCTCAGACTCAGGTAATTCAAACCAGAGCAATAGATAGCCGTCTGTATATGACTTGGAGTTAAACTATTGGACCTCTAACGAGCTCCTCATCTCAGACAGGATAGCCGTCTGTTAAGACTTGGAGTTAAAAACCAGAGTATTGAAAACCAGAGCAATAGATAGCCGTCTGTATAAGACTTGAGTTAAACTATTGGACCTCTAACAAGCTCCTCATCTCAGACAGGTATTGAAAACCAGAGCAATAGATAGCCGTCTGTATAAGACTTGGAGTTAAACTATTGGACCTCTAACGAGCTCCTCATCCCAGACTCAGGTCATTCAAACCAGAGCAATAGATAGCCGTCTGTATAAGACTTGGAGTTAAACTATTGGACCTCTAACGAGCTCCTCATCTCAGACTCAGGTAATTCAAACCAGAGCAATAGATAGCCGTCTGTATAAGACTTGAGTTAAACTATTGGACCTCTAACGAGCTCCTCATCTCAGACTCAGGTAATTCAAACCAGAGCAATAGATAGCCGTCTGTATAAGACTTGGAGTTAAACTATTGGACCTCTAACGAGCTCCTCATCCCAGACTCAGGTCATTCAAACCAGAGCAATAGATAGCCGTCTGTATAAGACTTGAAGTTAAACTATTGGACCTCTAACGAGCTCCTCATCTCAGACAGGTCATTCAAACCAGAGCAATAGATAGCCGTCTCTATAAGACTTGGAGTTAAACTATTGGACCTCTAACGAGCTCCTCGTCTCAGACTCAGGTCATTCAAACCAGAGCAATAGATAGCCGTCTGTATAAGACTTGGAGTTAAACTATTGGACCTCTAACGAGCTCCTCATCTCAGACTCAGGTAATTCAAACCAGAGCAATAGATAGCCGTCTGTATAAGACTTGGAGTTAAACTATTGGACCTCTAACTAGCTCCTCATCTCAGACAGGTATTGAAAACCAGAGCAATAGATAGCCGTCTGTATAAGACTTGGAGTTAAACTATTGGACCTCTAACAAGCTCCTCATCTCAGACAGGTATTGAAAACCAGAGCAATAGATAGCCGTCTGTATAAGACTTGGAGTTAAACTATTGGACCTCTAACGAGCTCCTCATCTCAAACTCAGGTCATTCAAACCAGAGCAATAGATAGCCGTCTGTATAAGACTTGGAGTTAAACTATTGGACCTCTAACGAGCTCCTCATCTCAGACAGGTATTGAAAACCAGAGCAATAGATAGCCGTCTGTATAAGACTTGGAGTTAAACTATTGGACCTCTAACAAGCTCCTCATCTCAGACAGGTATTGAAAACCAGAGCAATAGATAGCCGTCTGTATAAGACTTGAGTTAAACTATTGGACCTCAACGAGCTCCTCATCTCAGACTCAGGTAATTCAAACCAGAGCAATAGATAGCCGTCTGTATAAGACTTGGAGTTAAACTATTGGACCTCTAACGAGCTCCTCATCTCAGACTCAGGTAATTCAAACCAGAGCAATAGATAGCCGTCTGTATAAGACTTGGAGTTAAACTATTGGACCTCTAACGAGCTCCTCATCTCAGACTCAGGTAATTCAAACCAGAGCAATAGATAGCCGTCTGTATAAGACTTGGAGTTAAACTATTGGACCTCTAACGAGCTCCTCATCTCAGACTCAGGTAATTCAAACCAGAGCAATAGATAGCCGTCTGTATAAGACTTGAGTTAAACTATTGGACCTCTAACGAGCTCCTCATCCCAGACAGGTATTGAAAACCAGAACAATAGATAGCCGTCTGTATAAGAATTGAGTTAAACTATTGGACCTCTAACGAGCTCCTCATCTCAGACAGGTATTGAAAACCAGAGCAATAGATAGCCGTCTGTATAAGACTTGAGTTAAACTATTGGACCTCTAACAAGCTCCTCATCCCAGACAGGTATTGAAAACCAGAGCAATAGATAGCCGTCTGTATAAGACTTGAGTTAAACTATTGGACCTCTAACGAGCTCCTCATCTCAGACAGGTATTGAAAACCAGAGCAATAGATAGCCGTCTGTATATGACTTGGAGTTAAACTATTGGACCTCTAACGAGCTCCTCATCTCAGACTCAGGTAATTCAAACCAGAGCAATAGATAGCCGTCTGTATAAGACTTGGAGTTAAACTATTGGACCTCTAACGAGCTCCTCATCTCAGACAGGTATTGAAAACCAGAGCAATAGATAGCCGTCTGTATAAGACTTGGAGTTAAACTATTGGACCTCTAACGAGCTCCTCATCTCAGACAGGTATTGAAAACCAGTGCAATAGATAGCCGTCTGTATAAGACTTGAGTTAAACTATTGGACCTCTAACGAGCTCCTCATCTCAGACAGGTATTGAAAACCAGAGCAATAGATAGCCGTCTGTATAAGACTTGAGTTAAACTATTGGACCTCTAACGAGCTCCTCATCTCAGACTCAGGTAATTCAAACCAGAGCAATAGATAGCCGTCTGTATAAGACTTGGAGTTAAACTATTGGACCTCTAACAAGCTCCTCATCCCAGACTCAGGTCATTCAAACCAGAGCAATAGATAGCCGTCTGTATAAGACTTGAGTTAAACTATTGGACCTCTAACGAGCTCCTCATCCCAGACAGGTATTGAAAACCAGAGCAATAGATAGCCGTCTGTATAAGACTTGGAGTTAAACTATTGGACCTCTAACGAGCTCCTCATCTCAGACAGGTATTGAAAACCAGAGCAATAGATAGCCGTCTGTATAAGACTTGGAGTTAAACTATTGGACCTCTAACAAGCTCCTCATCCCAGACTCAGGTCATTCAAACCAGAGCAATAGATAGCCGTCTGTATAAGACTTGGAGTTAAACTATTGGACCTCTAACGAGCTCCTCATCCCAGACAGGTATTGAAAACCAGAGCAATAGATAGCCGTCTGTATAAGACTTGGAGTTAAACTATTGGACCTCTAACGAGCTCCTCATCTCAGACAGGTATTGAAAACCAGAGCAATAGATAGCCGTCTGTATAAGACTTGGAGTTAAACTATTGGACCTCTAACGAGCTCCTCATCTCAGACTCAGGTAATTCAAACCAGAGCAATAGATAGCCGTCTGTATATGACTTGGAGTTAAACTATTGGACCTCTAACGAGCTCCTC